>NC_056732.1:728504729-728566935 GCF_019279795.1 Protopterus annectens
CGGAGGTACTCACCAGTAACTTACCAAAAGATCAGAAGCCTCCCAGACAGAAACCATTTACACACACAAAGCACATAAAGCAAAAAACACATAATACCACACAGTGCCTGAACAGATAAGCCCATAAAGTGTAACACCCCAAAATCTAATGTATTGGTGATAGGTGACTCAGTTGTGAGACACACAGATATTCCCCTCAAAAGGCTTGGTAAAGAGTGGGTTACAGTTAGCTGCCTGTCAGCTGCCAAGGTCCATCAAGTCACACAAGCACTCAGCCACAAGTACTGATATGACTCTGTCATAATCCATGTGGTGGTGAATGACCCGAGGCATACCTCACTGAACTATATGAAGAGAGACATGACTGAGATTTTAGATTGTGTCACAGGCAGTTATAAGCCTAGCCTTAAGAGACATTCTACCTTCTGCAAGGATGATGCCACAATGTAAAGAAAAAATGATTGACTAGCAACTGGCTTAGCTTTTGGTGTCAGTCCAAGGGAGTCCAATATCTGTCAGCCTGGGAAGCCATGGTCGACAGACCATGCTCAATTTGCCAGAGATTGTCTGCACCTGCCTCTTCTAGGCTTTTGGATACTGGCAAATACAATTAGCCACCCCTATTGTCCCTTTTGGCAGTGTCAAATTAACCAACCTCCCAACATAACAAAATCCTCATTAGATAAACTCAAGGTGCTGCTGCTTAATGCTAAGAGTCTAAACAAGAAATTGCACTCACTGGAAGCACTCCTCACTTTGGAAGATGCCGACATCTGTGCAGTCAGCAAGACATGGTTCAAAGGTATGAAAAGCACCCTGGCCATGCATGGCTGCAATGCCTTCCATATGTTCAGACCACAAATAAGCATGAAAGAACCAAAGGGGGGGTGGTGTATCCATCTTAATTAAGGAAAAGTAGACCTCAAGACTGTTTAAACAGTTTTACTCTCTAGCTACTGCATGTCCAGTTAACTGTAGGCAAAGCTTCCTGCCACATCTTAACTAGCTATAGGTCCCCTACCACGAAACAGGAAAAGCATAACGCATACCTGGACTTACTGAGTCACTTGTCATACAGCCCAAAACCTTACTCATGGGTAATTTTAATTATCCTACCATTGACTAGGAAACATACATGGCCACAAACATGCTAGCTCAGTTGTTCTTGGACTTTGTCAGTGCAAATGCTCTGGAACAGCTAGTCAGCACACCCAGAGAAGGCTCAAATGTCCTGGACAATAGTATGCCGTAACATGGCCGAGCATTGCACATTCTGCTGTGTAATGTCCTCCCTGGTAAGACTTGACCATAAATTAGTCTCGATCAATGTAATTATAAGATCACATACCCCATCAAACTCAAAAACACTTAAGAATTTTTCAAAGACAAAAACTACCTCTTACCATGTGATTGTATAAGAAGTTTCAAAGCCCCTTCATGTGCAGATAACATGGACTCCTATGCAGAGGTGTACACCAATGCCCTGTTTAACCATGTAAGCAGTTGTGTAATATTGGCTGTACCTGACTGGATTAAAACCAGGTCTTGCTGAAAAAACAAACCACCCTGCTGGAAACCTAGTGTAAATAGGCTGTACAACAAGAGAAAGAAATTAATGTCCAAGAACTAGAGGGATCTGGCTCAGCAGAGGAAGAAATCCCTCTCTAGCTTAAACAAAACCAGTCAGAGATTGTGTCAAGTCATCCAAAGCTTAATTATGAAGCAAAACTAACCTCTCTAGGTAAGGATAATTCCAAGGCATTCTTTGTCCAAATTCTAAAATAGAATACTCATGTATGTGCTGAACTGGTTGTGGATGGCACCACCCATACTCAACCTGAGGTAATAGCCAGCCTGTTAGCTGTCAGATTTAGAGAAAACTTCACCCCCGTCCACTCCTGTCATTTCCCAAATTATACCTGTGGTCATTCCTCATCTTAATATCTCAAGAGAGCAGGTCATCTTGGCGCTGTCCTAGGCCAAAAACATGGCATCAGTGGGGACCAGACAGCATCCCAGGTTGCCTTTTAATCAACTTAAAACATGACCTAGCAGACACACTTGGATCCCTGTTTAACCACAGACTGTGTACTGGCTATGTTCCAGTGGAATGGAAGACAGCGACAGTAATCTCTGTGCACAAAGGGGAGCCATCAACCGACCCTGGGAATTATAGGCCCATAAGCTTGACTAGCCTCATCTGCAAGGCTATGGAAAGAATCATTATGGACCTTATTAACAAAGACGTAGGTAATCTCCAAGCTCTAGACCCAACTCAGTTCAGATTCATTAAAGGTAGATCATGCCTGTTAAACATGGTTGACTTCTTCGAGAAATCGAAGCCCTGGATGAAAGTGTGTGCATACCACCTGTCTTGACATAGCCAAGCCATTTGACATAATTCCTCACTTGGGTATTAGAGAAACTCTCCCAATTGGGAATTAACCCCTACATTATCAGGTGGGTAGCCAACCGACTCACTGACGGGACACCCACTGTCAAAGTGGATGACTTCACCTCTAGCAAAAGACCAGTCGCCATTGGCATCACTCACCATTGGGATACTACAGTGTTCTGCGTTGGGCTCCTTATTGTTCAGAATTTATTTTTCACAAGTCCAGGGAAACGTGGATGGCCTGCAGCTGACCAAGTTTGTTGACGATTGCAACTTGAGAAAAATTATTGAATCCCCCAACAGTGGATTGAGAAAAATTATTGAATCCCCCAACAGTGGATTAATGCAGACAAATGACTGGTGCCAAAGCCACGGATTAAAGCTAAATGCAAAAATATGTATTATTTCCTTTGGGAATGCTGACATCCCTGCTAATTACATTATAGACAGCACGCCCCTAAGTGTAGACCTAGTGGTAAGTGATCTGAGTACTCAGGTTAATAGCAACCTCAACTTTGACCACACTGTATCCACAGTAGGAAGGAAGTCCTCCTATGTGATACATGTTATTAGTAAAGGCATCACATCTTAAGCCAAGGATGTTATATAATTCCATTGTACAAACAAAAAGAACGCCTTGGACCACGGTCTTCTCCTCTATAGTATCAAACACCAAAATCACAGAGCGCCAGTGAAATTAACGCTTTTATTCACCAAGAAAAAATAAAATACATGCGTTTTCGTCCTACATACAGGACTTCATCAGACAACCATTTTTGACTTGTAAAACCCTTTAAATAATCTCTAAGTCACCTATTTAATTGTTAATCCAATGAAATACATCTCCTTCCATTCAAACTAACAAATCTCCCTTTACATCTCAGGAATATTAATGCCTACTCTCTGAAAGTGTCTTGTGCTAAACTTAATCATTCCACATCATTTATTTATATAAATAATTTAAATTAAAATAAATATGTTAAACATTCATAAATAATTTACTAATAAATTACTATAAAACATCTCATTAATAATATCTTAAATAAGTTAGTTTAAAAACTCGGGTATGTGAAAACTATGTATTTGTTTCTTGTGTGTGTATGTCAATGAAGATTTCCTTAAACCTATGATGTTAAGTTGTCAATCTCGCCTTCATTCTTGCTGGATGGGTTCGGAGCCGATCCTCGGCTCCGACTCGGCACTTGCTTAGCTTGAGAACTCCTTTTACCAGCTCGAGGCAACCCTATATCCCATGATGCAAGGCGGGACTACCTCAGATCTCGTTTGCCGCTTTGCGAAAGAGGTCTCCTTTTTGCCAGCTGAGGTAAGTTGGAATTTTCAAAAGCTTAGTCAGGGTTTTTTCTCTCCCTTGTTCCCTTTTATAGAGTGTAGTGTTTCTACAGCCCACCCTATTTCCCCATTTAGTTAAAATCTTCTAGTTTTTATAAAAAGTTTAAAGATTTTTTCAGTTAGGCCTAGGCCCCCTTCTTAATCCCTACCTGTGTGTCTGTGTTTGTTGGGATTAATTGTGTGATTGTTTGGGGTGTGTGTGAGTATTTTTTCTTCTTGGACTATGTCTAAGGAAGGCAAGGTCTCAGGCTTCAAGAAGTGTGACTCGTGCTGTCAGAAAATGTCTCTGACAGACGGTCACACTTCTTGTGTTTACTGCCTGGGGCCTTTGCACCTGCAGGACTCCTGTACTTTGTGTCATTCTTTTAGCCAGAGAGTCCTGCAGGAAAGGAGGAATAAATTGATCCTCCGTGGCTTACTAAAGCCAGAAGGTTCACCCACTAAAACTGGGTCTAGTAAACCTTCTAAGCCACTGAAGGTTCAGGCTACAGCTTCTAAGCCTTCTCCGGTGGCTCCGACTCGAGTCGAGATCGGCCGGAGCCGATCTTTCTTCTTCTAAAGTAGTAGTGTCGGTTCCGATCGGTTCCGACACCCAATCTACTGTTGCCTTGTCGGCTCCGGCTGGAGCAGACATATTATCAGCATCGAGCGAAGTCTTCGGCTCCATCTGGAACTCAGGGGACATCGGCTCCGATGACTTCGTCCAGGAAGAGATCTCGGTCCCCTTCGTTGCCGAGTATCCACTCTGCTCCGGGGTCTCCTCTTTTGTCGGAGCGGAGTCATCGGAGCCGATCTTCGAGATCTTCCAGGCTGTCTGACCACGATTTAGAGAGGGTGGTAAACAGGCTGTTGAAGTCGCAGGCACTAGCCCAAATGCTCCATAGCCCGTCTCAGCAGACTTCGGCTATTGCTTTACCCCTTGAACTTCCTCCTCCGACTCCTCTCCAGAGTTCGGAGCCGGAGCTTCTCGGGACAGCGACCGTGTCGGCGCCGGAACCGATACATCCCTCTTCGGCTCCGCTGCCTTCGCTCCGATCTCTTCCATGAGACCTTCCTTGGAGGGATCCGGTCGTCGAAGTTTCCCTTGTCGGCCCGAGGGGCTAGTGGCATCGGACCCTTGTCCGACCCGCCTCCCTCTCGGGCTTCGCTTTGGTAAGCTCGGCACCGACATCGGCCTCGGAGCCTTCCCTCTCAGTGGAGCCGGGAGTTCCTATTTCCTCGGAACGGGAATATTCCAGCCTCCTGGGGAGGGGAGCCTATGAGGAGTGTCCTGGCACCTGAGCCAGGTCAACGGTCCATCCCATTAGCTCCTCCCTCTTCGGTGCCTGTAGACGCCTCTTGCCAGCCTCTTGCTCCCAGGCCCAGGGATCCATCGCCCCAGGTGTCCCCATTGGGAATATCTTCCTCTTCCGAGGTTTCTCCTGATCCTGCAGGGGAACCTCCTCGGAAGAGGACGTGTAAGAGGAAACACACAGACTCCCCTGAGTCTACAACATCTGATACCGACTTAGATGAGTCGGAGGGTTCCCCACGGTCCCCCTCTGAGGATGTCTCCTTTTCAGACATCCTTGAGCTCCTCAAACAGAGGGGAATTGGCCTCCATTGACCCCTCCGAGGATGAGTCGGTATACCTGGAGGCTTTTGGATCGCGACCCTCCACCTCCTGGGTGTCTCCGCCTTTCGACCCACTTATGCAGGTAGTGGCTCGGAAGGCGTGGGCAGCTCCAGACTCTGTGAAACCGGTTCCCAGGAGACCATCCAAATTTATCACGGCCCCTGCAGATAAGCAGTTTCTTTCCAAGGGCGTCTCTGTGGATGCTATGGTGGTGGCGGCGGCCACCAAGAAGGAACTTGCGGATCCTTCAGTACCTGTCCATCCTCCTAACAAAGATTCTAGGACCATGGACAGGTATGGAAAGCGGATGTTTTCTTCAGCGACTTTTGCTATGCGTTCGCTGAACTACCTTTGTCACTTCACCAGGCTTCAAAGAGATATTCTCAAGGAACTAGGTGAAGTGGTCCAGGATCCTTCTGCTGCTGGGGCTCAAGAAAAGATTGCCTCACAGCTAGCAATCCTGAATTCCTTAACTAACTCCTCCATGCGGCTCATATCCTATGCAGCCGATGGGGCGAGCAGGGCCGCAGGCACAGGAGTGGCTCTTAGACGTCAAGCCTGGATGCGGCTTTGTAATTTTGCGGACCCCTTTAAGGCGTCCTTCACCAATACCCCCTTTGACGGTTCGGCTTTGTTCGGACCTCAGGTGAAGGAAACCTTGACCAGGTGTGAGCAGGATGGCAAAACTCTTTCTGCCATTGGAGTCCATTTTTCCACCCCTTCTAGACCCTACCCCAAGGGTCAGAAGGGAGGAAAGATGTGGTTCCGCAAAGCCCAAGGAGCAGCGCCGGACACACGTGGGCAGTTTACCCCCAGAGGCAGAGGGGGTAACAATAATAAACGCCGCCCTAGGGGCAGAGGGGGTCCTCAGAACCAGGGCAACAGGGAGTCTCTTCCTGAGGAGCCCTTTCAGCATCCCTGAGGTGTTGCCCGACTGTCCACCCTTGGAGGCAGTCGGGGGAAGGATTTCGCTGTACCCAGTAGCCTGGCGTTCCTTTCACAAGATTTGTGGGTACAGTCGATAATATCCGAGGGTTACAAAATCCCCTTCGAAAGGTATCCCGTACCTCACCAATCCCTTCCAGACATCTCACCCGGTCAAAGGGATTTGGCAGAACAGGAGGTTACAAAGCTCCTACAAAAAAGAGCCATCCAGACTGTTCCAGCAGGCCAAGTAGGATCCGGCGTCTACTCCAGATTCTTTTTGGTCCCAAAAAGGACGGGAGATTGGAGACCTATACTAGACCTAAGCAATCTAAACAGATTTGTCAAGAAGGCAAGATTCCGGATGGTCACGCTTCAGTCCATTTTGCCCTTTCTGGGCAAGGACAACTGGATGTGCTCGATAGACCTTCAGGACGCATACTATCACATAAAGATCCACAGGCGCTCCAGGAAGTTTCTCCGCTTTCGGCTAGGGACCAGTCATTACCAATTCAGAGCCCTACCCTTTGGCCTCACTTCAGCCCCCAGAGTGTTTACCAAATGCATGGCAGTGGTCGCAGCTCACCTGAGACGTCAAGGATTCCAGGTGTTTCCTTATTTGCAAGCACACCAGACGGTGACAAGAAACGCCAGGAACCAGGATTCTGTGCTGGAAACACTTAGTTTATTGACATAAAATAGGTTAAGCGCTTTCTACAGAAGAAATCTGTCTTCATCAGAACATCGTAGCATAGCATCATGACGCTTATATATGACAATTGATCTAAGAAACCCGCCCTAAGATGTAATTAATCAATTAAATCAGTTATCAAGCAATAAACATTTTTAAGGATGAAATACATACATCATTCTGCATAAACACTCTGAAAATATATGATTTGATTTGTTTGCAAAGCCCAGTTAAACTAAGAAACAAAATGTATGCTGACAAAAAACCACAAAATATACAAATGAATAGACTAACTGTACTGTCAAGACAAATCTACATAGTTAAAAACAAATCAGTGTGTGATGCCATCTGATTCTTCACTGAGATATATAAAAAATGTATTCTAGAGTGGCAGCCATACAAAATATGTACAATATATACCAATCGTAATAATAATAAAAATATTTGTGTACTAAAATGTATACATATAAAATATATTTGTATAAACATGTCTGTTGAACAATATATAAAATATTGAAAAAATGCTGAAAAAATGCTGAAAAAATACATGGGGTGACCCCCCCCGGTAAATATTAAAATACAAAAATGGTGAACTGTATAATAGATGAAACAAATAAAACAATATGTTACACAATTAATTAGACTAAACCCTGACTAATGGCTTAGTGGGAATCATTTCATTAAGGCCTGGGGGGGTGGCAGCATCCAACCTTATCTGCCACTTAATTTCCCGTTCCCCCACTACAGCCTTTATGTTACCCCCTCTAGGATTGGGAAAAACAACATCTAAGATCCCAAATTTGAACATCTTGCACTGTGGACTATTGATAAGGTGTCTCGATAATGCATTATTAATGTCACACTTCCTCATACAGTAAGTGTGATCATATATTCTATTCTTAAGACTGCGATCCGTCTTGCCCACATAATAACTCTTACAGGTTTGACAAACACTAAGATATATAACATGTTTGGTTAAACAATTGCCATTGGAAAACCAAATCTTGCTCTTTAAACAGTTGTTCAGAGTAGTACTAGGTACATCCAAAATATATTTACAATAATTACATTGGCCACATCTTCTCGTGCCTATCCTTTTATCCTTGGTGTTCTTCTGGAATTTTGATTTTAATTCTATTATTCTTTTGAGATTGTTTCCAGTTTTGTGCACAAAGTGTGGCCTGTCAGTGATCTTACTTTTAATGGTCTGGTCACTGGTCAAAATGTTCCAGTTTGTGGTGATAATCTGTTTAACTTCATTGGAATATTTGCCATATTGGATGATACAAGACCTGGTGTATATATTCTTACTCTCCGTCACTGAACTCTGAGTGGCAGTATTGGTGCTAGTATCTCCTGCAGGTAACGATTTAGTTATACCCACACCCAAAAGTGGCTTATATTTCAACCCCCACTCCTTCATGACATAACCTGTGATGTCTTTTACCATCTTGGGTGGATAACCCTTGTCCAGGAACAGTCGGCCAATATATTCCAATTCATGGTCGACTAGATGTCTCTCGGTAGTCATGCGTGCAGCCCGGATGCACTGCCCCTTGATGATTCCCCTCTTGGTATTGTATGTATGTGCACTGCTGTAATGCAAATAGCCATTGCTAAAGGTGTCCTTTCTGTGGATTTGGGAGTGAAATTCATTGTCCTTACTATATATTTTGACATCTAGATAATTTGTACCATGTGTGTCATATTGATGGGTAAATTTAAGGTAATCCGTGGTGTTGTTAATGTAACTAATAAAGTCATATAATGACTCAACTTCTCCCTCCCAAAGTATAAAAATGTCGTCCAAATAGCGGACGTATTTTTTAATAAAGGACATCCAGTTTGAATTTAAAACAAATTCCATTTCCCAGTCCAACAGTACCATATTGGCATATATGGGAGCACAGGCAGTGCCCATGGCTACCCCCGTTTTCTGCTTATAATACTCCCCCTCGAAGTAGATGTAATTGTGGTCCAAAACGATGTCCATAAATTCTGTGAGGAGAGAGATATCATCCTGGCCTAATCCACTCACTTTACGCATACTACTGATGAATCTGTGGATTCCCTCATCCTTAGGAATACAGGAAAACAAGTCCTGTACATCTATTGCCACATAAATCAATCTGGGGGACCAAAGTTCCTTTTTAAACAGGCCCAAAAACTCCCAGGAGTCTTTCATAATATGCTCAACAGTGTCATAGATATGTTTTAATTTATGATGGATGCAGGAAATAGAATGCCTATACAATGCATTTGTGTTTTTCTTTTTTGTGATATCATAAATATGTTCGTATATCCTTCTTTTCAGTTGTCTTTCTGTCTTCCCTACATAAAAAGACTGACAGGTCTGACAGATAACAAGATACACGACCCCTCTACTATCACAGTTAAAAAAACCTTTACTGCCTAACCATCTCATTCTGCTTTCAATATATACTTCTCCCCTGTTCATAATGTACGAACATTGGTGGCACCTGCCACACTTATATGTTCCTACTTTATTTCTATTCCCTTTATTTTTACTGTATCCATTCCTTTCCATAAAATTTTTTAGGCTACAGGAATTTCTATAAACTACTTTTGGTTCCATTTTGGTAATCTCTTCCAAGTCCGTCAAAGCGGAGAATTTATTCCATTCCCTATTTAAAAATTCCTTTACTTTCCTATTGGAAGCATTGTATTCTACTACTAAACTTCTTTTATATATTTGTTGATCTATTTTGTTCTTGTTGACGTCATTTTGATTCTCATTATTGACCCCTCTCCCCAAAATTGGCTTAAATCTCTCCTGCCTTCCTTTTTCCACTTCATTCCTTATTTTACTAATAAATTCTGCAGGATAACCACGTTCCAAGAACATTTTTTCTAAAACTTTACACTCTACTATGAAATCATAGTCCCAACTGGTCATTCTAGACCCCCTGACAAATTGCCCCTTGACAATATTCTTTTTACTGTGCAGGGGGTGGGCACTATTATAGTGCAAATAGGAATTTACATAAGTCTCCTTTCTATGCACTTTAGTTTCATATTTTCCATCTCTTTTGTATAACTCTATATCTAAATATTTTAGTGTTTCTAAACTAGTAGAGTATGTAAATCTCAAGAAGTTAGTAGTTCCTTGTAGTATCTTGTTATCTGTCAGACCTGTCAGTCTTTTTATGTAGGGAAGACAGAAAGACAACTGAAAAGAAGGATATACGAACATTTTTATGATACCACAAAAAAGAAAAACACAAATGCATTGTATAGGCATTCTATTTCCTGCATTAAATTTAAATATGAATTTTTTGTTCTGGATCAAGTTAAACCAGACATTAGAGGGGGCCTGTGGGAAGAAATATTAGAAAGTAGGGAGCTTTGGTGGCAGGTCAACCTCGATGCAGGAAATAAACCAGGAATGAATGATTTTATATCAATTTCTTCTCTGTTGAAATTAAAGGCTAATAACATTTGATAAACTCAAGCATGTAATTCTTTAAAATGAACACCAGATGGGGGTAGAATACATACGAAACATAGGTTTAAGGAAATCTTCATTGACATACACACACAAGAAACAAATACATAGTTTTCACATACCCGAGTTTTTAAACTAACTTATTTAAGATATTATTAATGAGATGTTTTATAGTAATTTATTAGTAAATTATTTATGAATGTTTAACATATTTATTTTAATTTAAATTATTTATATAAATAAATGATGTGGAATGATTAAGTTTAGCACAAGACACTTTCAGAGAGTAGGCATTAATATTCATGAGATGTAAAGGGAGATTTGTTAGTTTGAATGGAAGGAGATGTATTTCATTGGATTAACAATTAAATAGGTGACTTAGAGATTATTTAAAGGGTTTTACAAGTCAAAAATGGTTGTATGTTGAAGTCCTGTATGTAGGACGAAAACGCATGTATTTTATTTTTTCTTGATGAATAAAAGCGTTAATTTCACTGGCGCTCTGTGATTTTGGTGTTTGATACTATGGAGGAGAAGACCGTGGTCCAAGGTGTTCTTTTTGTTTGTTTATTGGAGTTTTAGAACTGCCGTTCTGCTGAATTACTATATAATTCCATTGTCCTTAGCCCTTATCAGACCAGTAATTGGGTGCAGTGTTCCTTTTGCATGTACCTCACCAGATACCTGCAACAATTGGAGAGACCACAGAGGGTTCACACCAAACATTACAGGGTACACAAAACAAGTCTTGTGTGAAAAGCCTGTCACTGTATTCTGTCCCCTACAGATTGATAAGGCATGACTTGTGTCTGCCCCAGCCCTGATGGAAATGCTGTACATTTATAAAGAGTGTCACTCACTCCAGGGAGCTTAACCTAGAATCTGACATGACTAGGTCATGCTGGGGAGATGGATATCTCCCAGAGACGGTCATTTCTCTGGAACAAGTTTCCAGTTCACGTGAAACATAGCACCTCCCTGACCCTCTTCAAATGCAACCTAGATCAGTGGATGGGTGACTGCAAATTCACTCCTGGAGTGGTGCACATGTCTCTCCTGGACAGAGGAAGCCATTAACTACAATAGATCCTTACCTATGCGAACTTCACTCATGTAACTACCGACAATTGGGGCAACTTAAGATAAATATGGCTAGAGTTGTAGGGGCTTTAGGACCGTTAGCCTACTAACTTTCTGTGAATCTATGAACCCATGTGTTGGTCAGCAGCAGGCTGTTTTCCAGACAGAAATCTAGAATGTCCTCTCTTCCTTTATTTCTCTTACCACACCCATGTGGACCCAGGCAGTTCTCGTATCCTGTTTTGTCTGTCCCTGTATGTGCATTCAGGTCACATTATTATTATTTTGAAGATTATTTCTAAGTATGGGAAAACCTGTATAACTATTTTTAGAATTTTGAATCTTTTAATGGAGGCAAGAAAGCCTAGCTACTAGATAATCATTGGCAAATGGAAAAGGTTTTTCTAGCTGTTACCAAAACTCTCCATCAAAGTTAATTTAGCATCTATTTCAGCATGCCTGTCATTGGATCCTTCTCTTTCAATGCATTGTTTTTGAAAGGGGATTTGTATAAGAAGCCTCCAAGAAAACCAGTGCCCCTTCCTTGGGGATCTTAATTTTGTGTTTAAGGAACTAACTCTTGCTCCATGTGAACCAGTTTATATGGTTAACTAAAGGTTCTTAACATGGAAAACTGTTTACTGATTGCTCTGACTTCTGCAAGAAGAGTATGGGAGTTGCTAGCTCTTACTGTGAGTCAAATGTATCTAATTTCCCACAGAGACAGGGTTTCTTTGAGAAATAATCCCTTCATTTATGCACAAGTGGTATGAAAGTTTACTTGAGGCCGTATTATCCATTTTCTTGCCTAAACATAAAAATGAGGGAGAGAATACTTCATACATTGGATATCCACAGAACTAAATGTTTCAGATCAATTAATTTCTTGTGAAGTTAAGAAAGGACAACCTGTGTGTCAAAACAGACAATTTCCAAATGGTTGTTTCTGGCTATTACCTTTTGTTATACTCACCACAATAAAACTGCTCTAGGCAGGGTCAAGGCCCACTCTACCAATATCTGGCTTCATCTGTGGCTTTTTGGAGGGGTTGGATTCTAGAAGGAGCAACTTGGTCCTGTATGCTTACAAAATATTCCAAGCTTGAGTCCTTCTCTGACTGTAGATCTAGCTTTGCTAGGACCATTCTTCAGGAGCTTCTGGACTCTTGTCTTCCATCTCCCAAATGTAGTAAGCTAGGGTAATCTACCTGTACAGCTAAGGCTACTTCACCAATGATCAATATGATGAACATACTACAACTGTATAAGACTTACCATAATGGCAAATGTCTGAATGATCATTGCTGCTATAGCCTCTCCCTCCCACCACCCACCTTGTTTTTTGGTGTATTGTTTATGCCAGGGTGTGGACACTTTTATTTTTTGTTGTTAATAGCTTTGTTCTTTCAGGGCTCAGCCTGCCTTTCTCTTTTGGCATTAATAGTGAAGGCTATTGCCGCAGTGATCATTCGAACATGTATCATTATGGTAAATTTGCTCTCGCAGCTGTACTTTCCTAGATGCCAAAACCTAAACCCCATCACTTAGAAACAATTATGATTAGGGAAGTCCCCAGTAAGTCTACCGTTAAACAATTGTCTGAAAGCATTATTACTGTTTTCCTTGTAGACCACCTTCAACATCATCTTTGAAATCTGTGAGATCTAGTGAAAGTACACCATAAGCTGACTGGGAGCCTATGGTGAGGGCCTTCCTTAAAACATAGTTGGAGTTGATGGACATCGTCCCATTCCCCGTGTGGTACCAGGATAGATCGGATTGGCCCCCCTCACCAATTTTTGCTCCTTCCCTCGTGTCAGTCTCTGCAGTGAAGGTTTTGGTACTGGTGTCTTATGCAGTTACTGTTTCTTTGGCATTGTCAGTTCTAACTCTGGTGCTGACACTTTTGCATCTGAGCCACTCAATGCCAACCAGCTCACTGTTGAGTTCAAAATGGATTCCTCTGCACCGTCTGTTGATTCAATGCACTTGGAGCTGTTTTTGGTGTCTGGATCCTCTTTGTTCAAGCTTGCAGTAGATCTGTGCCTCAAGGTCATCACAGTCCTTTGTACCCAGGTTGCCTCAGCTGGAGAGGAGTCTGTTCTAAGGACTCTGCCATCTGTGAAGATGATTATGGTTCAGCCTTTGAGCTTGTGGAAGGGATGATTGCCTTCATTGCACCCAGGTGATCAACAGAAGTTACATCAACAGCAGCTCCTCCATCAGCTATTACTCCTATTCATTAATGTTCCCAAGGAGAAAGAACAGAGCTGTAGCCTTTAGAAGGATACATGTGTGTGATCTGACTCTTCCTTGGACTCTGATCAGTTACAGACAGATGTTGCTAGGAAGTGTGTGTTTGTAGAAAGAGACATGTAGACTTTCTTTTGGAGTCAATAACCTCTGACATGGAGTAGGATGAAAGAAAAGGCTCCCTCCTTTCCCTGTCAGAAGGTGTCACTTTTGTTGAAATCTTTGAATCAATTAACCAAGAGGGAGCTTGGCCATCTGACCCACATTTTCAGGGCAAGGAAATGCTTTTTTTTAGACACTTTTCGGCCATGTAACCTGGACCGAAACACCAAAGGTGGAGGTGTGTCCACATTCATTAAGGATATCCATACCTCCAGGCTAGTTGCTCAGCATAATGCATCCGAGGTTATCCAAGTGCAACTAACTCTGGGCAAAGCTGCAATCCAAATTTTAGCTTGTTACAGATCCCCCACCATGCCCCAGGATTCCCAATCATCTCTTCTTGATGTACTGGAAAATATTGGGGTTCAACCAAACACCCTAATAATGGGCGACTTCAACTACCCCACCATTAACTGGGAAAAGTACACGTGTACCAACTCCTTAGCTCAATGCTTTCTGGAATTCAAACTCCAATGCCCTAGATCAACTTATCCCCACCCCCACCAGGGGCAACAATATCCTAGACTTAGTCATTACCAACATGAGCGACCAGTGTTCCACACCTGAAGTCAACTCCTCGTTGGTCTGATCCCACCATAAGCTTATCACCCTTTGATATCCACATCCCGCCCCCACCCCCATTAAGGAAACCACAGTAAAAAAATTTCTCCAAAGCCAACTTCATGCTTCTTAAGACAGAAGGGGTGAACTTCATGACACCCATGCAAATGGACGATACAGATACAACTGCTGAATCCTACACAAATGCATTCTATAAGCACTTACACGAGTGCATGGATCATGCTATCCCAAACAGAACCAAAACGCTATCCTCCAAAAAAAGGAAGCCAACCTGGTGGTCCCCTGCCATAAACAAACTGTACAACAGAAGGAAGAAACTGTTGCAAAAGAGAGTAAAATCCCATGAGCAGAGGAGCTCCCTGGTCAGCCTCAGAAAGAAGCTGAGATCCCTTATAAGATCCTCGAAAGCTAGCTAGGAAAACAAAATTGCCACTAAATCCAAGGACAGCCACAAAGCATTCTATAACTTTGTCAAGAATCTAGATGGCAACACCCAGATCTGCTCTGAGTTACAGCACAAAGGCACGAAAATCACAGAACCAACTGATATTGCCAACATCCTGGCAGATAGGTTCAGTGCTAACTTTACCCCCCTGTCACCCCCTAAAGGGCCCATATCTATACAGGAAGAATGCAGAGTCCCTGTAATCACAACTAAGCAGGTAAAAGCTGCACTCTCTAAAGCCAAAAACACAGCATCCATGTGACCGGACAACATACAAGGCTGCGTTTTACACAAACTTCAGAACAAACTGGCTCCCCACTTAAGCACCATGTTCAATAATAGCCTCACATCAGGCTTTGTGCCCATTGAATGGCACACAGCAGCAGTTATCCCACACCACAAAGGGGGAGCCACCACTGATCCCGGGAACTATCGACCTATTAACCTGATGAGCCTGGTCTGCAAGGCCATGGAACGTATCATCATAGAACTCATAAACAAAGACATTGGTAACCTCCAAACTCTGGATCACACCCAGTTCGGGTTTGTGAAAGGCAGATCATGCCTCCTGAACCTGATCGACTTCTTTGAGGCAGTCACCAAGGCCATGGATGAGGATAAGATGGGGTTCACACAGCCTATCTTGACCTCGCCAAGGCTTTCGACACCATCCTCCATTTTGGAATTATAGCTAAACTCACTAAACTATGTATAAATCCCTACATCACAAGATGGGTTGCCAACTGTCTCACTGACAGAACCCACACTGTAAAAGTTGCAGACTCCAAATCTGACCTCAAAGCAGTGAGAAGTGGAGTTACCACAGGGTTCCATCCTGGGACCTCTCCTGTTTGATATCTACTTCTCTGAAGTACAAGCTAGCACAGGGGCCCTCTGGCTAACGAAGTTCGCATATGACTGCAAACTAGGAGCCATAGCCAAGTCCTCAAATGATGTGGACATCCTACAGAAGGGCCTCACTGAGACAGATGCCTGGTGTAAGAGCCATGGCCTCAAGCTCAGTGCCAAAAAGTGCAGTGTCATCCCCTTTGGTAAAAACTCTGTACCCATGAACTACCACATAGGCAGCAATCTACTTAACACCGAATGCATAAGAGACCTTGGGACCCAGGTATACCACAGTAGTCAGGAAGTCCTTCTACATGGCACACCTCATCATAAAAGGGTTCTCATCCAGGAGAAAAGAGGTCATTGTTCCCCTCTACTCGTCAGTCAATAGACCCATTATCGAGTACAACGCCCTTTTTGGAATGTACCTCACAAGACATCTGCAGCAGCTGGAAAGGCCACAGAAGTACCTCACAGAGGATTACTGGCCTCAAACAAATGCCCTACACTGACCACCTCAAAAAATTCCAGCTTTACTCCGTAGCATATTGCCTACTCCGAGGTGATCTTTGCCTAACATATAAAGCTATGTCAAACCTAGAGATATAACTACACCTAAAGAAATCCCAATCCCTCCGAGCTACAGGCTCTAGGGACATAAACCTTGTCACCACAATAAACAGGACACACTGGAGAGAGAGATTCCTGTCCCAGAGACTTCCTTTCTCTGGACCAAGCTACCCATCTATGTCAAGCAAAGTTCTTCATTAGCACTCTTCAAGAAAAATCTTGATGAGTGGATGGGAAATGGGAAATACACCCCAGGGATCACTTCTGTGTCTCTGCTGGACAGTGGCACAGGAAAATAACTTTCTTGGGTGGTGTAAGCTATGGAACCTTGCTGGCTAGGCTTATGTAGGCCCTTGGGCCGATAGCCTAGTACCTACCTATGAACCTATAAGGTTCTGCCCTTTCTACCACTTGGGTGGTCCCTCCTGCGGGACTGTCTTATAGATTTAGACAACAGGAGGGCACAGCAGGAACCTGACACAACAGAGGCCATCCCTTGGGAGCCAGATAGTGTTATGTAAACCTAAGGATAGGTTGTACTGGTCCAAAGGTCCTCTGGTGAATTCCATGATCATTGTAACCGCTACTAAACAAGAGCTCTCCGGTGAGTCCTCTACTGTCTGTCTTCCTAATGGAGTCTAGAATAATTGATAGGATGAGAAAGCATGTATATCCCTTGGGCACATTGTCGTAAGGGTATTAAATTATTTAAACCACATGAACTGGCTCCAGTGGAAAATAGTGAAACAAGTTAGTCATACTTTGGGCCAGTCCATGTCTTTGGCGTCTATCAGGCAGGTATAGACTGTCCTGAACAACATGTTCAACATCTCAAATCTCTAAATGGTGGCTGTACTTTAACACAACTGATGGAACAACTATGGAGGCAGGCACTGGCTTGACCATGAGATGCTATGCCTAGCTCCATCTGTGCATTTTTCTGGACAATTTCAAACCGTTCTTTACCAATTCTCCCTTTGAGTGTCCCTCCCTATTTGAACCAGCAATAAAGGAAAAATTCACGAGGTGTGAGCAGAATGGAAAACATGTTCTGCTATAAGAGTAAGGTTTGAGGGTCCTTAAAAGACCCTTCAGTAGGAGTCAGAAGGGTCCCAAATTCCTATGGTTTAAATGTTCCAGCATCAAACTCTTTGACTTCTCCTTGGACAGGGGCTGCAGTGGTAGAGGTGGTCCTTTAATGGATACCAAACCTAAGGTTGAAAAGTTCTGCAAAATCAGGGGTACAGGGAACCCTTTCAAAGAAGACCAACTTAGCATCCTTGAGAGCTAGCTTGACTGTCCCAGTCTGGAGGCAGTCGGGGCAATCACCTCACCACTTTCCTGCATGCATGCATGGTCATCACACAGGACAAATGGGTGAAAGAAAAAGACACACAGCACTGGTTATTGAAATTGCTATACCCAGTGATTATAGTGGTGTAAGAACTGTAAGAAAAATTTGTTAAATATTAAGACTTGCAAGCTGAAACTACAGTCATGTGGAATAAGGATACATAGTTCCAGTAGTAATAGTTGCAGCAGGCTAAGAAAAAATAATCATCAAATATTTCTAAATATGCTGCCACTAAACATAACCCATTATAAACTGTGAAAAGAGGCAATTCTGGGTATGTTGGCATGTGATGAGAAGAGCACTTTTATCAAATGTCAAAGACTAATGCAATTTCATGAACTTTAATTATGCACTGACTTAGGCATGAAGATCCATTCCCATCAAGGTATGTAAATACCTAAGCACTTGGAGAAATTAAATCAAGTGAGAGATACTGTCCCAAGGCTTTCATGCCCCTTTCCTGAAGGCCATATCCTCAGAAGTCATGCCTACCGGATATACCAGCCTTCTAAAGGTCATTGACTCTACAGAAAGTTGCTTCACTCCTTCAAACAAGTCACCCAGGAGCTCTCAACAGACCAGAGAGGGTCTGAAATTTATTCAGGATTCTTTTTGGTTCCGAAGAAGGACCTCCAATTATTTCTGTCTCTCTGCAGACTAAATAATTATTTAAAGACCCGATTTAGAACAGTTGCGGTTTCAGCAATTGTGCCTTACCTCAAGGCAAATGACTGGATATGCTCCATAGAATTCCAGGCCACCTTCTTTCACTTAGATTGCAAAGGAGTCCATGCTTTTTAATAAAAGCCAAGTCACTTTCAATTCAGAGCTTTGCCTGCTGGTATTGTCACAGTTCCCCAGGTGATCACCAAGTGCATTGCATTGGTCACAGTTCGCCTGCTCCTTAGAGGAATTTGTGTTTTCCCATACTTGGATGATTGGCTCCTTGCTGCAACAAACAAAATATCCTTAATAGAAGCAAGCAATTACTTTTTACAGCTCTGCCTTTCTTTAAGAATATCTCTAACCTACCAAAATGTACCATTTCAACAAATTTTGTTAATCAGAAGCCACATAGAACCAACTTCTTGCCAAGTACCCCTCTTCTAGGAAAGGCTACTTGCTCTCTCCATCATTCTGTATAGGCGCTGCATTGCAACAAAATCTCTCTGCACTACTGATACTAAGAGTTTTAGGTCTGGCAGCAGCATCAATTGCAATGGTTCTCTATGCCAGATACCACATGATTTTCCTCCAGTAGATCTCCATGCAGGGGCTGATGGATCATCCATTTGTACTGAGTTGCATAAATCATTCTTGGTGAAATCACTTGAATTATTGGTTGATTTAACCAATCTTACAGATTGAAAAAACATTCTTTCTACCATAGCCTGATTTAGACATCAATGAACCCTGCAGTCACTGAGGGTCCCCTGGTACTGGGGGGGCCCAACCACAGCAAAGTTATCTTGTCTTGATATTTTGTAACATGTCAGTTAAACCAACAAAAGCTAGTACAGCAATCTTGTGTACTTAATATACCTAGTGGGTAGTAATAACAGATATTTATATCTCCTTTAAAATTCAAAGCTGTCTTAGGTTATAGTAACAGTGTTTTGTCAAATAACAGGCTTCACAGTTCCATTAAATATTTTACCACTCGTGCAGTACCACTTGCTTAGTTAAAGCCTACCAGTGCACATTCTTTCCGCTAAAACTAACAACATAGCAGGCTTTATGCATCTGAAAACACCTATGGCTGCAGGTGGACCCCTTGCTCATCTTTGACTGTGTGGGGGCACCACAAAAGCTGCAGCTGGTTGGAAAAAATATATAAATTTTCTGATTATGCTCTTTATATGAACATGGCTATGATATGACCCTTTTGGGATAAAGCTGATAATGAACACTAGTAAGGTAAACACTAGAGATCAGCAGCCCAGAGTGACCAATCTCTGTGCATACCTTGGATTTTAAGAAGAGCTGCTGGTTTTCTCTTTGAAGGAGTTTTATAAATACTGGCACAACACCAGATACTGTAACTCTCAACGTCTTTGCTCAAGAATTCTGGGCAAAAACAAAAATAATACAATAAAGGCTCAAAATCAGGAACACATTTTAAATATTACTGTAATTGTCTTTAACAACAATGAATAGAATAACAAATTTTACATCAACAGCATTTTTGGGCAATAAGTATGAAACTCTGATATTTTGATTTATTGACTTTAATCCTGAATGATCTACCAGCAAATGAATGTCATGTGGGACAGGGCAAACTGAGGCAAAATCAGGTGTAGTGATGGCTATGCATATCTCCTCAATGAGATAAATAAAACTGACTTACCCCTGCTGCGGCTGTTTGACTGCTAAATAAGTCACTGGTCTGGTGTGGCAAGTACCACTGTTACACAATGTATTTCTGTTTGCTGAAATAATTACAAAACTAGTATTGCTATAGTGTATGCTTGTTTGTGTATGTAAAAAAAAAAATCACTTATTTTTATGTGCACACACCCAGTAATACCAGGGCACACACATTAATCTTCTGGGTAAAAATGTAGTTAACAAGTAATTGTATTTCACAAGTGAGGTATAAAATATATTGCATAGCATTCTGACAATAAGACCTTATAGGAATCTGATGGCCCCCACTCCCCAGACTGTATAAATGGATTTTGACTTAAGACTTAGTGCTGCCTTCTGCTTTCAGCCACTGCTAAAACCAGCCCCGCTCAGGGGGTGGGTGGGTGGGTGTGTGTGTGTGTGTGTGTGTGTGTGTGTGTGTGTGTGTGTGTGCATACAGAAGGTTTCTGTAGGCTTTGTGGAGGGTTGAGGATTGTGTGGTCATTATTTCTTTAATTTTCATTACAGTCAAACCTTATAGATGTCCGCAGGAGGTCATCATTGCTAGTGTCTTGGCCAGGGACAGTGTGGTTCATAGGTAGGTACTTGGTTATCGACCCAAGGGCCTAAGTAAGCCTAGCCAACAAGGTTCCTCGGCTTACACCACCCAAGAAAGTTAATTTCCTGTATCCCTGTTGAGCAGAGCAACAGAAGTGATCCCTGGGGTGTATTTCCCATTTCCCATCCACTTATCAAGATTTTTCTTGGAGTGCTAATGAGGAACTTTGCTTGACATAGATGGGTAGCTTGTTCCAGAGTATAGGAAGTCTCTGGGACAGGAATCTATCCCTCCAGCATATCCTGTTAATTGTGGTGATTAGGTTTAGGTCTCTAGAGCATGTAGCTCTGAGGGATTGGGGTTTCTTTAGGTGTAGCATGTCCAACAGCTCTGGGTTTAACTTAGCTTTTTATATGTTAGGCAGAGAGTTCCTCAGAGTAGGCGATGTGCTGCAGAGTAAAGCTGGAGTTTTTTGAGACGGTCAGTGTATGGCATCCGTTTGAGGCCAGTAATCCTCTTTGTGAGGTACTTCTGTGGCCTTTCCAGCTGCTGCAGATGTCTTGTGAGGTACATTCCAGAAGGGGTGTTGTACTCTATAATGGGTCTGAGTGCCGAGTAGAGAGGAACAATTACCTCTTTTTTTCTGGATAAGAACCCTTTTGTGATGGTGTGCCACATAGAAGGATTTCCTGACTACTGTGGCAATGTGATCAAAGGAGAGACTACTGTCCACCTGGGTCCCAAGGTCTCTCATCCCACATTCCGCGTTAAGTAGACTGCCGTTTATGTGGTAGTTCATGGTTAAAGGTTTTACCAAAGGGGATGACAGTGCACTTTTTGGCATTAAGCTTGAGACCATGCCTCTGATACCAGGCATCTGTCTCAGTGAGGCCCTTCTGTAGGATGTCCACATAATTTGAGAACTCTACTATGGCTCCTAGTTTGCAGTCATCTGCGAAATTTGTTAGCCAGAGGCCTTCTGTGTTAGCCAGTACTTCAGAGAAGTAGATACTAAACAGTAGAGGTAAAAGGACTGAACGCTATGGTTCTCCACTTGTCACTGCTTTGAAGTTAAATTTGGAGTCTACAGCTTTTACAGTGTGGGTTCGGTCAGTGAGCCAGTTGGCAACCCATCTTGTGACGTAGGGATTTATACCTAGTTTAGTGAGTTTAGCTATAATTCCAAAATGGGGGATTGTGTCGAAAGCCTTGGCGAGGTCAAGATAGGCTGTGTGAACCACCTTACCTTTGTGTACGGTTTTGGTGACTGCCTCAAAGAAGTCAATCCGGTTCAGAAGGCATGATCTGCCTTTCACAAACCCGAACTGGGTGGGGTCCAGAGTTTGGAGGTTACCAATGTCTGATTATGAGTTCCATGAAGATATGTTCCATGGCCATGCAGATCAGGCTCGTCAGGCTAATAGGGCGATAGTTCCCAGGATCAGTAGTGGCTCCCCCTTTGTGGAGTGGCATAACATTTGCTGCACACCATTCAGTGGGCACAAAGCCTGATGTGAGACTGATTGAACATCGTGCTTAGGTGGGGAGGCAGTTCGTTCTGAAGTTCGTGTAAAACACAGCTTGGGTGTTGTCTGGTCCCATGGATGCTGTGTCTTTGGTTTTAGAGAGTGCAGCTTTTACCTGCATTGATGTGATTACAGTGACTCTGCATTTCTTCCTGTGTAGATATGGGTCCTTTAGGGGGTGAGAGAGAAATAAACTTAACACTGAACCTATCTGCCAGGATGTTGGCAATATCAGTTGTTTCTGTAATTTTCATATCGTTGTGCTGTAACTCTGAATAGACCTGGGTGTTGCCATTGAGATTCTTGACATAGCTATAGAATGCTTTGTGATCAGTGTAATCAGTGGCACTTTGTTTTAATAGCTAGCCTTGGAGGATCTTATCCACTCATCCACTCATGGGATTTTACTCTTTTGCAACAGTTTCTTCCTTCTTTTGTAGAGTTTGTTTATGGCGGGAGACCACCAGATTGGCTTCCTTTTTTTTGGATGATAGTGTCTTGGTTCTGTTTGGGATAGCATGATCCAGGCACTCATGTAAGTGCTTATAGAGTGCATTTGTGTAGGATTCAGCAGTTATAACTGTATTGTCCATCTGCATGAGTGTCATGAAGTTAGCCACTTCTGTCTTAAGAAGCATAAAGTTGGCTTTGGAGAAATTTTTTAACGTGGTTTCCTTAATTGGGGGGTGGGGGTGGAATGTGGATATCTAGGGTGATTAGCTGTGGTCAGATCTGACCGAGGAGTTGACTTCAGGTGTGGTCACTCATGTTGGTAATGACTAGATCTAGGATATTGTTGACCCTGGTGGGGGTGTAGGTAAGTTGATCCAGGACATTGAAATTTATGAATTCCAGAAAGCTTTGAGCGAAGGAGTTGGTACATGAATAGTTTTCCCAGTTAATGGTGGGGTAGTTGAAATTGCCCATTATTAGGGTGTTTGGTTGAACCCTAATATTTTCCAGTATATCAATTTTGGGGCATGGTGGGGGATCAATGGGAATTTTGGGGCATGGTGGGGGATCTGTAGCAAGTTACAATTTGGATTGCAGTTTTGCTCCGAGTTAGTTGCACTTAGATAACCTCGGATGCATTATGCTGCACAACTAGCGTGGAGGTGTGGATATCCTTAATGAATATGGACACACCTCTACCTTTGGTGTTCTGGTCCAGGTTAGATGGCCAAAAAGTGTGGTATGAGTTGTAGCTTGGTAATGCAGGGGTGCTTTCTAGAGCCTTGAGCCCAGGTCTCAGTCACTGCACAGATATCAATGTTCTCCATTTTAAGGAGTGCCTAGAGTGAGTGTATTTTAAGGTTTAGACTTTTAGTATTGCTTCCTTTACTTTTCTCACAGACCCCAGAGGTGTACAAAGAAGGTTACTATAGCTTGTGTAGGGGCTGTGTACTAAGAGCAATAAAATGGAATGAATTACTGTGGTAATTACTTTATTCACTTTCCTGACAATCACACATCATGCAGTTATACAGGTGATGGCTTTAGGAGGTTAGGAGTGAGTAGGCATGTAATCTATACCTGTGACAGCAATCAGATGAAATATGCGACTGTGGCCTTCTGAGAATCTTTTCATCCCAATGTTACCAGAGGGATGCGCAGGCACTGACTTCCTGTTTTTATTTTTTGTTTTGTTTGGGGGGGGGGGGTTAGGGAGGCAGTTAGCATTCCCCGATAGGATTGGTATATCGTAACAGTTGGCTTTATTGTGAGCCATTTTGCTAGCTTTGAACATTAAGCTTTGGGTATGACCAATGTGTTCCTTGAAAGAACAAATAAGACAAACTTTTTTCTTACCCATGATATCTGTTTAGGCCACCACTAGAGCATCCCAGAGCATCTGTAACCCTATGGCTTCTGGGATCCCATCTTAATTGAGTAATGTTCTAAATGGTTATTATTGTGCTGTCTTGGTTAGGAAAGGTGAATTGAAAGGATACATGGAACAACAACACAGTATTTCTTTCCTTAATCATTATTTCTTTTCAAGCTATCATTGGATAGAAAAGTTGTACACAAAAAAGACTTTTTAAAATGTATTTTAGAGCATTTAGAAAGTTGTGGTTTCTTAAACAGATGAAAATATTAGCCGACATTTTCAAAAAGGAAGAAAAAAGTAATCTGCATGTTGTGGGAAGCCCAAGAAGGGGGGAAACAGAGGGCAGCACTGGAGGATGGGTGCATGAATGTGTGTGTTAGGGGATGAAAACAGTAGGCAGTGCCTAAGGCACCATTTCACCAAAGTCCAACCCTGCACAGAGAATTGTTTTATCATTATTGCAACTCCATGCCAATGACTGTGAATGTTCCTTTGTGAGATGGTTCAACATAGTGCAATGTACAGGCTTGTCATAATCTGAGTATGGTAGCTACAGGCCGGTCTGTATGTACTTCCAAAAGTTTGCAACATGAACTTAAAGGTTGCATAGGAAGTGTGTGGCAGTGACAGGGTGATGACTAGATTAGAAGCACCCAGGGGGCCCCCAACTAGACATTTGCTGAGGGCCCCAAAAATGCTATCACCAGCCCTGCTTTCTACCTTCCCCAGTAGCAGGTGTGACCACAGATGCCTTCCCCCTTGAGGTGTGAGGTCATTTTAGAGGGAGTGGGTCCAAGGTTAGTGGAAGGAGTCGAAGGTTAATGTTCATATCAGTATTCTGAAGGTGAGAGCTGTCCTACCTCCAGGAGTGACAGCAGAGCATTCAGAAAACATGTCGATTGTATGCTACTTCAGCAAACAAGGGGGAACTAAGTCTTATCCCCTTTGCCAAGAAGCCATGAGAGTGAGATGATGCGATCTAAATTTAGGTCACCACATGGTAGTAGTGCACATTTCAGGAAGTCTAGCTGCCTAGCAGACACAGTCAGCAGGTCCATCCGTTTACTTCACGATTAGTCCCCGAATCAGGTGGTAGCTCAAAAAATGTTCTGTAAATGGGACCTTCCTTGCTGCAATTTGTTTGCCTGTCCCTTGAGCGTCAAGTGCAATAGCTTCTTTGCCTTGGCTCCTTCTCTGGAGCAGTCACCCTGGGAATTTTGTAGTCTACCAAGTACCCCCAGTCTTCAGTTTCCTTTCATTCTATTCCACTCATTCCTTTGGAGGGTATCTGCCTTATAAGTCATGTTAAGAAATATCAACTGATAATACAGTTACTACTCAAATAGTTAATCTTAAATCAAAGAACACTTGGCAAAGTTCTCCCTTTCATAGACAGTTTTATTAACACACGTGTGGGAGACTCAAAATCATTATAGTGAGTCTCCCTGAACAAAAGAAACTATGAGCTTATATATGCTTAGATAATACTGATACTAAGTCGACTAGGTGCACCGATAGACAATAAAGGATTTGCATATACCAGTCAGGTAGTTCCCTGTAAGCATTTAGATGCATCTGAATACTTATTGCTAGGTAGAAAGAGAAAATCAGACACAAGTTCATATAAGCACTTGTTTCCTTGACTACACAACTTTTTTTGATCAGTGTTTGTGTGCTTACTCCATGCAGTCTGTCACATACTCTCAACCATCAATGGACCTGCTTTTGACCTTTCAGATTTTACAGTCCCCCATTTGATGCTGGTTAAGCATCACCATACAGTCTATCAAACATTTCTCCATAACTCAACTTTACCATAACATCCGAAAACTCAGCATTATTGCTCACGTTTACTTCATAGCTTTTATCTTTAAAAACTGGCATGTAAAACTTTGAGCTTTTGCTGCCTTGGCAGCTAATAATTTACAAATCAATGTCTTTATTAAAAACAGAACCAGAAAGGTTAAGGCAAGTATAGCAATTAGCATTAGTAATTTTAGTATGCCACCATCCTAGCTGGAAAATGTTGGTCAACCATGTCCATGTTGAGCTATTGGCTTCCTTAGCTTCTGACACCTTCTGGATCAACTCCAAATGGCTAGTTATCTCTTGTCAGGAATAAAAGTGCAGCACTATGGATTAAAGCGCAAGTACCCCCTTTAGCCGCAGGTATGAAATCAAGAGCCATATGATTTTGTAGGACCACGGCTCTCACGGCTGTCAGTTCATCAGTTATAAGTTCTAGTGCTGATAAAGTTGCATTGCTTAGAGTTTCAAGGAGTTTTGATAGTTTTCTCAGTTCCCAAATTGATTTTACCGGCCCATAAGAGGGTATCATGCCAGTCCAGGAAATGACATCGTCCCCAAGGTCCATATGTGCTAACCCTTTAGTGCTGGCATGGGCAAGATCATGGTGGTAGATCCAGGATGCATCCATCTTACCCACAGGATTACTGGGAGCCTTCACTTCTTGAACATTTCAGATGTTTTCCCTGGGGTAATATATATATATATATATATATATATATATATATATATATATATATATATATACATGTCGTATGGCTGGGACTAAATAACCCAGAAAACAGCTGCCAGACCAATTCTCAGGTAGCCATTTATACGCTTTCTTTCCACAGATAAAGTAGCAGCCATCATTTAAGATTACCTTTGAGATGTTTTCAGAAGCTTTATTGTTAATAAGTGTGGAAAAATACATTGAAGCCCAGGTCATCCTGCATTTGAGCGTATTTAGAGAGATTGTCTCTGCATGTAGTCTTCAAAAATCCATTCCTACCGATGTAGTAGTTTGCATGTGTTATTTAGTCTCTTTGATGTCACTTTCTTTCTGGCCTTACTCTGTGGGCACATTCTCCAATCAGAAAGATGCTTCTCTAACCCTTGATTGATTTGCAGTAGAAGATAGAAGGATGGCATAGCAGATTCTTATGATAGAAGTGTCACAACTACTCCACCCCATTTTTTTTTCATCCATTCTGCTTAAGATACAAAATGCCATGCTGGTGAAAGGCCAACAAAAGTGACGGTCTTGTTAGGATGTCACAAAAATCCCCCAGTAAGACTGGTTAAAGTAGGCTGGTACATAGAAGCATCGAGAGGAAAGCTAGTAAATAGAATGCCATCATGAGCAGCAGGAATCGCGGTGCAAACTCAATTACGGATATTGAAAGTGGAGGCATAAATGCATGATATGTGTTAAAAGTTCGGGTGCCAACTAGTTGCTCGTCGGTGGACATGAAGGTGTGGGGTGATCACAAGACCAGTGAAAGTAGTAGAAAAAAGGAATGGCCACAATAACAAAAGTAGGAGTACAGGAAGTGTGCTGCAAATACACGTACAATGTTTCTGAGGGAATGGAGTGGTCCACAAAGAAGGCCAAGATTGTGGTTGTACAGTTGTACAAAGGGATGAAGAGTCTTGAGTGAAGTCTGTTCCGTCAGGAGATGCATAGTAGCGTGGGAGGCTGTGGTCGTGGCTAGAAGTATAAAATAAAGTTCACAGCTTTAAGAGGGTGGTTTAGTGTGGCTTCAGGTACGACATGCAACAGGTTCCAGGATGTCCTGAGGTGAAGAGAAAGTGGTTGTTGATCTTCTGAAGGCATGATTTTCTTGACTTGTGACATCTATATCCAGGTAAGATGATCCTTGTAGTCAAACAGCAGAGGAGGTGGTGAGCAAAACCAGGTAGGGCCCCTTCCAATGGGGCTGCAAGGCTGTTTTCTGACTGAAGGATTTAACATACACCCAGTCGCCTTTTGACAGGTCAGGTTCGTGTAGAATTTGAGCTTGTATGACGTGATGGTGGTGATGCTGTAAAACAGAAACAAGAGATTTGCAGTAGGACAACAAATTAGCATCATGTAACTGATAATCAGAAAAAGGAGGTGGAGGGGTGAGGGGCATATGAATAGGTTGACCCATAATAATTTCATGTGGAGAAAGACCCTTTGAGTGGTGAGTTTGACCTCGCATGGAGAATAATACTAAAGTTAGTGCTTGTACCCAGTTGAGGCCCGTTTCTGCAGTAAACTTAGATAGGTGTACCTTGAAGGTTTGATTTGCCCTTTTTGTAATGCCAGAGGCTTGAGGTCTGTAAGTGCAATGAAACTTTAATACAATACCTAGTGCCTCTGTCAGAATAAATATGGCATGGTACCCCAAAACAGGGAATAAACTAAATGCATAGCTTGTTGGCAACAGAAATGGCGTCATTCTTGGCACATGGATAAGACTCAACCCAGCCAGAGAAAACATCAGTTATAGTACGAACATGTTTGAAACATGCAGAAGGAGGTAGCTCAATGAAATCCCATTGTAGGGCACGAAAGGGACCTAACAGTTTTGGTAGAGACTGGGGTGGGCCCTGGGTGCCTTTTGAAATGTCATACTCTAAACAGATTGAGCAACTTGACACCAAATGGCGTACAGATTCTGAAAGACCAGGTGTATACCAGTCGCATTGGATCAGCTTAATTAGTGAATTCTGGCCCAAATGAACAGGAAGATGATAGGCGCAGATCAATTGGTGTAAAAAGGCTTTTGGTGCTACAGGGCACTCATCAGATGGAGTCTTTGCCACATTTACAGTTTGCATGTATCCACTGAGTCACCTCGGAATCTGATGCATTGTTCTATAAATTCAATAAACACTGATTTGAAGAAGTAGGCATTTGCAATACCTGTTGAAATACACAGCTGCATTTTGCCCCTGTACAGAGGTGGAAAGAGCAGCTTGTTTCGCAGCTCAGTCTGCCATAGTGTTTCCCTTACTTTCAAAAGAGTCATCAGACTGGTGAGCTGCGATTTTAATAACAGCAACTTGTTTTGATAACAAAAGACATAACATGTCGACATAAAATGCATTCTTGATAATAGTACCACTAGATGTAAGGAATCCCTGTTCTTTCCATAAAGTGCCAAAGTCATGTGCTACTCCATGTGCATAGCGGGAGTCAGTATATATGTTGACTATTTTGTTCTTGGCCAATTGACAGGCAGCAGAGAGAGATACTAATTTGGCTACTTGAGCTGATGAGCCAGGTGGTAAAGTTCCAGTTGACAATAGAGTTTTGTGAACAGACGGCCCAAGCAGCTGACAGCTGTGCAATTTGATTGTGCAGACAAGATCCATCAATGAAAAGTACCAGATCTGGATTAAGGGACATCCTGGAGGTCTAACCTAGGAGGAAAAGAAGAATTAACAACAATAAGACAGTCATGGGTTTCACCCCCATCCAAGGTGGGGATTAATGATGCTGGATTAAGTGCCGGGCATCTGACAATTTGGAGGGCAGGGTTAACAAGTAAAATCAATTCATATTTCGTCAGTCTAGAGGGAGATAAATAATTTTTGTTTTTAAGAGTAAGGCATATGAACTGCATGAGGGACAGCTAAAAAAAGTATTGTGCCCTAAGGTAATGGAGGCTGTAGGGTCCATTAGGACGGCTGCAGCTGCAAATTCCCTCAGGCATGCAGGTAAACCAGAAGCTACATATATCTGGGTGCTGAAAAAAGCTATCGGTTGGTACCCTCCAGTGCGTTAAAAGACTCCATGCCACCTTATTTCATTCACTACAGAAAAGAATAAATGGTTTTGAGTAATTTGGTAGGCCTAGGGCAGGCGGATTGGATAACTGTACCTTGAGCTGTAGGAAAGCATTCTCATGTTCCCCTGACCAGGGAAGAGGCTCGGGAGTATCCTTCAGTAAAGCAAGTAAGGGCTGAGTAATTTCTGAGAAATTAGGGACCCACTGGTGTCAGTAGCCCGCCAGTCCCAGCAACCCCCAGAGCGCTGGGTAGTAGGATGGGGTGCATTTTGGATGGCCGTTGTGTGGGAGGGCAAAACTCGAGTGCCATGCAAGATTAAATGACCCAAATATTTAACTGCAGGTTGGCAAAACTGCAGTTTGGATCTGTTCAGTTTAAAGCCATGAAGAACCAAATACTGTAAAATGGCAAGGGTGTCCCTTTGACACACTTGCTGAGTAGTAGAGGCAATGAGAATGTCATCTACAAATTGCACTAGCGCTTTCGGCAGGAAGAGCAAGGGCATCCAACTGTTGCTTCATTTCTCTGGAAAAAAGCATAGGTGATTCCACATACTCCTGGGGCACTCTAGTTTACGTATATTGCTGCCCCCTGGTATGTGAACGCAAAAAAGATATTGACTATCCGAATGAATTGGAATAGAGAAAAATGCAGAAGAAATGTTTATTACAGAGAAGGGAGTGGCAGACGGGATGCAGCTCAGGATAGTAGCAGGATTAGGCATTATAGGGAAAGCAGGTAGAAAGGCCTTGTTAATGGCTCTAAGGTCTTGAACAAACCGATATGAATAGGAGTATTGCATGGGCTAATGGTAGGAACTGTAATGCCTTGTTGCAATAATGATTGGAATACTGGAATGATTCCTGCTTCCGCCTTGGCGAAAAGAGTATTGAGGCACCTTGGGCATTGCTGCACCAGGCCTCAAGGTGATTTAACTGGATCCGCATGACTCAAGAGGCTCATGTTATTGTCATGGGTGGTCCATACTGACTTAGGAAGAGTGTCTAGGGAAGGGTGGAAAGGAGTAGGTTGTTCTTGACGCTGTGTAAGCACTATTTACAAATAGTTGGAATCAGCCGAGGTACATGTTCCTAACATGACATGGTCTTGTTCTTCTGGAGGGATTTCTATAAAGATTCCTTCTTTGGTGCAGTAAATTGTGCACCATAGTTTGCATAGCAGATCACGGCCAAGTAGGTTCAATGGTGCTGACATGCCAACTAAAAAGGCATGATGTTCAGTTAAAAGACCTAGGCTCACTAGTACTTGAACTGTTTCAGGGGAGCTTATGGGGACCCTGGAAACTCCTCCGGCAGCACCACAAAGACGTGGAAGGGAATATTTTTGGCAGTTTTTAGTGTAAGCATAGATTTGGTGACCCCTGTATCTTCTAAGAAAGGGATAGGATTATTTTTCACAGTTGATGTTACGAATGGACCTTGCTGGTCAGTTGGAACAAATGGGAAAAGTTGCTGTCTGTTCATGGAGCCCTACAGTGACTGTTTGGCATCGGGTCAGATGGGAGGGGTCCAGGCAGAGTCCCAAGGCTAGTTTTAGCCTGACTGAGACTGTTCCCCTTGTCTAAATGGGTTGTGTGGTGAAAATTCTTGAGATGGAGGTGGTGGTTGTGGTGCTAGGTACGGACAACTGTCCCTCCAATGACCAGCCTGTCCACAGTTGAAACAGCGGTTACTGTTTCCACCACCATCCTCCCATTTGTCCCTGAACTTGTTGGAATCCATTATTTGCAGGGGGTCACTGAAAGGGGCCTTGCACTTGAAAACCTGGTCCATTATTGCCTCGTCTTCCTGAGCAATTTCTCCCTCCTCGGCCCTGATCCCCAAAGGAAAAGAACATATGTAACTGGGCCTGAAGAAGTTAATTCTGTATGTCCTTTTTTTCCTTTACCATAAGGTCAGATACTGCACCTGGGTAACTAGCTCATGCAAGCCTAGGCTAGACCAATTCAAACACACCTTCTTCAATTGATCTCAAACCGAGGGTAGAAGAGCGTCTGCAATGGTAGCGGACAACCTGCTGGCTGTGGGACCTTCCGTCGGCTCGGAATACCCAGAGTAGGCTTCAAAAGCAATAGTAAGGCATGATAGATAAGAGTCCACTGGTTTGTCTTCACATGGCTGAATGGTCTTAATTTTCGACCAGTTGGGAAGAGGGGGACAGATAACCAAAATGGTGTCCAGTATGCAGCTTCTATCCTTTCTCATTGTTCCATGCTGCGGAACAGGATTTGGGACATTTGCATGGTCCCATTTTCATTTTAAAAGGTCAGCTGGAACAACTACTGCAACACCGCCCTTACTTCTTCAATAGTGGGGTTTTGAAGACTAACATGACCAGCCAAAATTAGTTGGAATTTTGCTGGGTTAGACGTATGGACGGAAGCGACTTTTCGATTGCTTGAAAATCTACTGCTGACCACACCCTGGTAACAGTTATGGTAGAAGGGGCAGTTATATATCTACAGTGTGGAGGGTTTGGGACTTCTCTTAAGGGAAAATAGTATTTTTCATAGTCTTCCTCAGAGTCCTGATCAGAATCAAGATTAAACCTATCTGATCTTAAATATCCTTTTCCAGTATAGATGAGAATTGGGAAGTGCTCTAGCGGTTTCCGCGTGGATTTTAAGCCCTGCTTTTTGTTGCCCTTAAGAAATTTTAAAAACGTTAAATTTAGATCCCTATATCTAATGTGCATCACGGGCCAGTATAAAGTGTGGATTCATCTCTAAGCTGAAGTCTAGGGTTGAGTTGGTCTGTACTTTGACTAGCTGCTCCATCGGAGGTGGACGTAACTTGGCAATCACTTACTGTAGGTACTATATGATCCACACCTTGCAGCAAATGTGGTTGCTGAATGGTATCATTGGTGGGTTGCTGGACAGGCTGGACTATGGCAGTTTGTTGCACCTGCTGTTGAGCTGGTGGCTCATGCACCTGCGCCTGCCCCGATATTTCATAAGCAGGTGGTGTGGTCAGTTGGGGCGGAGTAAAAACATATCCTTCCTTGAAGGATTCAGTTGAACCTATATTTAACTGACTTAAGCCTGCTATTGGGTACAGCCCTTTTGTATGGTGGGGTCTCCAAGGGATTTCCTTCTTCTATTCCCATCTTATATGCTGTGTGATTCAATCCCTTCAGTTGCCCTTTTAATTTGTCTTGATTAAATTTTAAGCTTCTTACCATGGAGTCCTTTTCCCTATCTTTTGATTCCGCTTGCCAATCATTAAAAGCTGCCCAACATCACAGCGGTACCCTTTTCCCTTTTTCTTTTAGTTTATTTTGTAAATTAGCCAGTACATCTTTGTCAAAACTGTCATTATCTGAGAAGCATAATTTCCCATCTTTCTTGGTGAGAAGTAACCCAGTGATTCAGATACAAACAGCTTTCTCGTGAAACTTTGTAAAACATGTAGCCAGCCAGAGTTGTTCTTTCTGGGTGAAATTCTTTACTCGCAGTCACTCCCATGTTAAAAGAAAAACCTCTGTCTCATTTTTTTTTTTGACACTGAACTACAGTCTGTAACCTGCACTCACACGTATGTCGCCAGAAGATTATCATTTAACCCCCACTCATTCAGTAACAGATCATGCCACTTACATTTTTGAAAGTTCCACGAAAGAGAGAAAAAAGACTTGTAATATAAATTAGGCACTTGCAAATGGCTGAGGTCCCGAAAGACAGAAAACTGTCTGTGGGCCCATTAATGAGATGTCTGCTATCTGCTTGAGCCCATCCCCAGATTTCTGATCCGAGTCATGTTGCTAAACTGTTAAGAAATGTCAGCTGATAATACAGTTATTATCAAATGGTTAATTGCAAATCAAAGAACACTTGGCATAAGTTCTCTCTTTCGTAGATACTTTTATTAACACGTGTGGGAGACCCAGAATCATAGGGAGTCTCCCCAAACAAAAGAAACTGTGAGCTTATATATGCTTAGATAATACTGATAACTGTTGACTAGGTGCACCAATAGACAATAAACAATTTGCATATACCAGTCAGGTAGTTCCCTGTATCCATTAAGAGACACCTGAATAGTTATTGCTGGATAGAAAGAGAAAATCAGACAAGTCCATATAAGGACTTGTTTCCTTGACCGTATAACTTTTTTGATCAGTGTTTGCTTACTCTGTGCAGTCAGTCACTTACTCCTAACCTTCAGTGCAGCTGCTTTTGACCTTTCAGATTTTACAATCAAATGTGGTCCTCATTGCTCCATTTTGGCTGACATAGATTTTTTCCCCTGTTAAGGCATTGCTCAAGTCCCCTTGATAGATCAGCTTCACAAGACCTTCACATCCTTAGGTTAAAAACATGGTTTCTCCTGTTCCTTAATGGCTGGACACACTTCCTTTTTTGGAGCATGTCATTCATGTTTTTTGGCATTTGAAAAGACGTCCACACACAAGATCTTCTGTATGGACCTCTGGTCAAAGATTTGACAGATATTTTGCCTCCATGATAGATCTTTTTACATATCCCTGTTTTCTCTCTCTGAATCAGATTGTAGCTATTCTAACATTAAAATGCTATTGGCTGTTATCTCTAAGCACCATCCAGGTTTCCAAGATTAGCTTCCCATAAGGTGTAAAGCCTTTCTCAAAGGAGTGATTCTCCTCCATCCTCCCATTAAGTACTCCTCTCTACCCTGGGATTTGAACTTGGTCCAAAAAGCTTTTACAAAAGTGCTCATTAAACCAGCTTCCTCCATGGACCTGAAGTCTGTCTTGGAAAATATTGTTTCTTGTGGCCATTAGAATGGTTAGATTTCAGTTGCATGCCTTGTTGGTTTCCCATCCTATATGATGTTACATAAAGATAAGGTTATGTTGAGAACCAGTTAAATGTTGCTTTTGGAAGTCACCTTAATCAACCCCTCATTCTACTTGTGTTATTTCCAAATTATTCTAATCGGGGAAGGTACCTATTACATGCATTAGATGTAAGCAACTCCTATTCCATCTACACAGAATCGCACTTTTCAGAAAGGATACTCGATTATTTGTATAATTTACTTTTAACAAATTGAGATAAATTACTAAACAAACACTCAAGATGGATAACTGTTTGCGTCTTGTTTGTCTGTTGGGCAACAAGACTTTGATGTCAAGACGTTAAGCTCATTCTATAAGGTCCATGACTACTTTCTTGGCCTTTTTCAGTAATTCTTCCACTGATGATATCCTGCTGTGATTCCACCTGAGACCTAAGGTAGCTTTGGATTCTGTCCCAACTGTCCATTCAGACATACTGATGAAATAGGATACATTAAGCTTTGTACTTATCATGGTTGTAGATCCCTTTTCATTAAAGTTGATTCTGACATCCCACTGCCAAATTTGCACATTTGTCACATCAGTATATTTGATGTTCTCTTAGTTTACTGCCTAGCTACCACAAATGCAGCCCGCAGAGGAGGTTCATGGGAGATTATTGGTAAAATCTGCAGGAAATTGAGGTAACAGAGCACTGACGAATGGTTGGATCAGATCTGAGGAGTGGTTGGGTACCAAACTCTTGTATCGGAATGATGTGGTTATAAAGGATCCATTGTTTTGGTCAGTACATAACTTATGATCTGATCTTGTTAATTTTCATTTTACCCTCACATAGGAGTTCAGATCTGAACCCTAGAATCCGACTCTGCCATTGCAACAGCTTGTGGCAACCAAAAAGCGCTCGAGCTCTTCCCCTACCCATAATGATTCTCTCCTAATCACCTCAAATCTCGTTTGCTGCTTCATGAAGATGCGGTCCTTCCATTAGCTCTCAAAACAGTTAAGTGAATTTTTGCTATTTGTTGCAACCTTTCTCTTCACAATTTAATTAAACTTAAGTGTTTCTGTTTATATTCCCCTTTTGCTATCTAGTTTTTGCCTTTTTAACTTGTAGTGAGGTACTGCTTGTCTACCATCATTGGTAGTTTTTTCTGCCTTCCCATTTTTCCTTCTGATTGCTTCTTCTGTTCCCTTTCCTGTACTGTGGTACCTTTAAACTGATATCATTAGTAGTTCCCCTTTTTCCCCTCTTCTGCTTGTATCTTTTTCCTTTCTTAAAAAAAAAAAAAAAAAAAAACAGTGTCTTTAATTTCATTTTCTCAAGATGGCTGAGAAAGCAGGTAAGCCAGCTGGCTTCAAGAAGTGCTCTAAATGAGGTTACAAAATTCCCTTGAGTGACTCACATGAGCTGTGTGCTTATTGTGTAGGCCCACTTCACCTACAAGAAGAATGCAGCATTTGTAAAGCGTTCAACCACTAGGCCCTCATTGAATGTCGTAATACAATTATTTTTAAGGGTATGTTGCCCTCTTCTTTTGCGGAGGTCGTTCCTGGCTCCGATTTAAAAAATAAATAAATAAATAATCCTTCCAAATCAGAACAGTCTAGCCCAGCTTCCTCCCTATCCTCTAGAACATTGGATAAGGAATGGAAGATGCCTTCTGCTCCAAAGTTTTGGAGCATTCTCCAAAGATACCTAAAATGTTGGAGCCTAAGGCCTTCATGGATCCAAAGACTTCAAGGACTCCTCCATCAGATGGTGACATGTTCGGATCAGATCCTCTCTGCTCCAAAGGATAGGTTGGATTGGTCCAAAGGCTAAGGATAGGTCAGATTGGTTAGATCCTATGGGGAGCACTATTAAACTGATGGTCTTTACCTAGAACCTGGTACTCTCCTTCCATTGATCCAGTACCATCCAGAATACTTTCTCCCTTTCTGGAGAGACCAAAGTCACTATCAACATCTACTCACTCGACCAGAAGCCTCACAGAAGATGATGTAGAGAGGATGGTTAAGAAGATCCTCTGGGTGCAGGGCTTTGCAAGGTCCCCTTCATCTCCTACCTCTAAAGGTCAGGAGTTCCGAGCATCTTCTCTCCCCTTCCAGTTCCTCCTTCGACTTCCATGGAAGTTTCAGGGCCTTCAGATCTGATCCATCTGATATTGTCTGAGTCAGAACCAAGGATCCTTCCTACCTCAGCTCTGGCCTACTGCTCTAAGTCCCTCTGGCCACTCAGAGCCAGAGAGTTCTTGGGGTTGTGGTGACCAGTTGAGTCTGAGATGGTTGAGTCCGCTCCAAAGTTTTTGGAGCGGTGTCTTTCTTGGAACCTCAGCTCTGATCAGCCTGGCTTTGGCTTTGGAGGCACTGTCCTCTGGGTTGGAGGGTGGCCGGATCCAGAGCCATGACCTCTCAGAACAGGAATCTTCTACTTCTCGGGAACGGTCAGTTTTTGAGGCCTTGAAGTGCCTGCTTCAGCAGCAGAGGCAATATCTACCCCATCAGATCAGCAGTCTCCCACCTTGCAAACCCCGGATCCAGTGTCTTGACCAGACCTTCCACAGGGACAGTGGGTTCAGAAGCCCCAGGCTACCCATGATGGTTTCCCCTCCTCTTCTGATAACCTCCCTGGATCCTGACCATCTACCTCCTGGGTGACCCCGAACTGCCGATGAGACCAAGTTGATCTCTCAGACATGGGGTGCGCCAGACTCAATTGAACCATCACCCAGGAGACCAAATACAATAATTACAGTGCCTAAAGATAAAACAATTTTGGTCAAGAGGTGTTCAGTAGATGCCATGGTTGTGGTGGTGGCCACAAAAAGAGAACTTGCAGAAAAGAGTTCTAATATCCATCCTCCTAATAAGGATTCCAGGATAATGGATAGATGTGGGAAGTATGTGTTCTCTTCAGCAACCTTTGCCCTGAGGTCCTTGAATTATCTCTCTCATTTTACCAGACTGCAGAGGGATCTGATCAAGAAGCTCTCAGATACACTCTCTCAGGAGCAATGTCTGAAGAGGTACAGGCTTCCATTACCTCACAGCTGGCCACACTGTATTCCATTGCAAGCTCCTCTATGAGGCTGAGCTGGGGGTTGAATTATCTCTATGTGGAGGCAGGCCTGGATGCACTTTTGTGACTTTGCTGAGCCCTTTAAGTCTGTTTGTCAATTCTCTATTTGACAGCACTTCCCTATTTGGCCCAAAAGTTAGAGATACACTGTCCAAATGTGAGAAAGATGGGAAGACCCTTTCTGCCATAGGCATTCGTTTTTCCACTCCCCACAGACCATTTTCAAAGAATCAGAGGAGCAGTGGAAAGATGTGGTTCAGAAAATCACAAGGGTCTTTTCCTCAAGCACGTGGTGAAAGCACAGAGGTAGAGGAGGGAACAGTGATTGAAGACACCATCCTCATGGCAGGAGTATTCAGCATCACCAAGGGCCCAGAGATGCGTTCTTTGGGAAAACCTTCCAGCGCTCCTGAATGGAGGCCCAATTGCTCTTCTCTGGAGACAGTCGGGGGTTGACTATCCCTGCACCTGACTGACTGGCTGAACATAAATGACAAATGGGTGCAGAGGATAATATCCAGAGAATACTATTCCTTTTTTCTGTCCACTGCCCAGAAGCAAAAAAAACTCCCTGATGTTCCACCCAGTCAAAGTGAGCAAGCAGCCATCCAGATACAAAAGCTGCTAGAGATGAGTCATCCAAAAAGTCTCACCAGTCCGGAGAGGATCTGGTACTTATGGTTCTTTTTTTGGTACCAAAAAAAGACATTACTGGAGACCAATTTTAGATCTCAGCAGATTGAACAAATCAGTTCAGTGGAGCAAGTTCCGGGTTGGTCATGTTTCAGCCCATTCTCCATTCTTGAAAAGGACAGTCAGATGTCATATAAAGATGGACAGGAGATCCAGACGTCATTTGCATTTCTGGTTGGGACCCAGTCACTACCAGTTAGAGTACTGCTGTTTGGCCCTCATTGCAGCCCCCCCCTCCCCCCGAGTGTTCACCAAATGTATGGCAGTAGTAGCAGCTCACTTGAGAAGGCAAGGATTCCAGTTGTTTCCGTACCTCTTAAAAAACATCCTGACCAGGACAAAACACCAAAAAGGACTATAATCAGTCAGCCAGATGGAAAGGACCCCAAAATCAATCCAAAAATTCCCAAAGAAATTTTTTTTTGAAAAAAGACTTGGTTGGGTTTAAAAACCAACCAAAAATTAAAAAAAAGACCCAATGACCAAAAACCTTTTCCAGTGCCAGGGGGCCTTCTCGCCTGGGCAGCACCTTTGGGAGGAAAGGTTTGGCACTTTTCAAGGAAAATTTGGAGTTTAATTACCCAAGACAGATGGGTATTGGATATCATACACCAAGGTTACAGGTTTTATTTCCATACCTTGCCTCCTTTCAAAGGCATGCCAGTTCCTCCTCACAAAGAATAGAGGCTCACAAACAAATTTCTCTGCTCCAAATAGGGGCCATACACCGGTCCCTCTGCCAGAAGTGGGCCTAGGATTTTATTCCCCTGTTCCTAGTACCAAAGAAGGGAACACGTGGAGACCAATTTTGGATTTATCTATCCTCAACACTTATCTGGACATTCCCAAGTTCAAAATGTTGCGTTACAACAGCTTTTACCTCTGCTGGGCAAAGATCACTGGATGGTAACTTGGATCTCAAGGAGGCTTACCTTCATGTTCCTATCAGACTAAGTTGCAGGAAGTATCTGCTTTGAGCTGGGACTTCTCATTATCAGTTCTCTGCATTGCCCTTTGGCTTATCTACTGCCCAGAGTGTTCACAAGTTCTGGCTCCAGTGATAGCTTTCTTCAGGCTAAGAGGAATACAGATCTATCCTTATTTGGACGATTGCCTGATTCTGGCTCAAGGAAAGGACGAAGTGCTAAGATGCCTGGGGTATTCTGTGAACGAAATAAAGTCCAGTCTAGTACCCTCTCAGGACATGTGCTTTCTGGGTGTGAGACTGAATACAGCATCCCAGATGGCCTTTTTGACCCCGGACAAACAAAAGAATCTTTCTCTTTACTTCCATCAATTGTCTCATCAGTCCAGGCTGACTGCAAGGACAGTCCTTCAAGCCTTGGGGTTCATGGCATCTTGTATTCTGGTGCTTCCCAATGCCAAACTGCATATGAGGAAGCTACAATGTTATCTCAAAAATGTATGGACACAGCACTGCCAAGATATGGACACTGTCATTCAGATAATACCTTGCATTCAAAAGGAATTTTTGTGGTGGGCTCAGGAATGTCACCTAAACAAGGGACTCTCTGTGACCCGGCCAGAGGCGAGTCAGATTCTAACGACAGATGCCTCAGACAAAGCTTGGGGAGCTCATCTAAATGGAAAGTGGATACAAGACAAGTGGCCTGCCAGACTTCAACATCTACATATCAACTTGAAAGAGATGTTAGCAGTCCATTTGCATTAATAGCTTTCAAGGATTTACTTCTTCCAGGGCAGGTGTTGATTCTAACAGACAACACAACTGTCATGTGGTACATCAACAAGCAAGGGGAACACATTCTTATCCTCTATGCAGACAAGCAATGATTTTGTGGGAGACTGCTCTCAGTTTACAGCTAAATCTTCAGGCAAGGTTTCTGCCGGAGCACAGAACTCCTTAGCAGATGTGTTGAGCAGACAAATTATGGATCCCCACGAGTGGAAATTGGATCCTCATGTATTTCAGAAATTGACAGTGTCATGGGGAACTCCAGACATAGATCTGTTCGCTTCTCCACTAAACTACCAGCTGCCAAAGTTTTGCACAAAAGGTTTCATCCCACAGCTTGGAAAGTGGATGCTCTTTCTTCAATTGGAGCAATCTTCATGTGTATGCCTTTCCACCTCTGCCTCTCCTCCCAAAGGTACTAGGTACAGACAGGCAACCAAAGGATGTTTTATAGCTCCAGTTGGCCCACAGCACTGGTCCCAATGAGAAGTGGAGAGCCTCAGGCCTTTGCTTTTCCACACCTGCTCAGGAGGAGGGAACAGTGATTGAAGAAAAAACCATCCTCATGGCAGGAGTATTCAGCATCACCAAGGGCCCAGAGATGCTTCTTTGGGAAACCTTCCAGCTCCTGAATGGAGGCCCAATTGCTCTTCTCTGGAGACAGTCGGGGTTGACTATCCCTGCACCTGACTGACTGGCTGAACATAAATGACAAATGGGTGCAGAGGATAATATCCAGAGAATACTATTCCTTTTTCTGTCCACTGCCCAGAAGCAAACTCCTGATGTTCCACCCAGTCAAAGTGAGCAAGCAGCCATCCAGATACAAAAGCTGCTAGAGATGAGTCATCCAAAGTCTCACCAGTCCAGAGGATCTGGTACTTATGGTTCTTTGGTACCAAAAAGACATTACTGGAGACCAATTTTAGATCTCAGCAGATTGAACAAATCAGTTCAGTGGAGCAAGTTCGGGTTGGTCATGTTTCAGCCCATTCTCCATTCTTGAAAAGGACAGTCAGATGTCATATAAAGATGGACAGGAGATCCAGACGTCATTTGCATTTCTGGTTGGGACCCAGTCACTACCAGTTAGAGTACTGCTGTTTGGCCCTCATTGCAGCCCCCCCCAGTGTTCACCAAATGTATGGCAGTAGTAGCAGCTCACTTGAGAAGGCAAGGATTCCAGTTGTTTCCGTACCTCTTAAAAAAAACATCCTGACCAGGACAAAACACCAAAAAAGACTATAAATCAGTCAGCCAGATGGAAAGGACCCCAAAAAATCAATCCAAATCAGAAATATGATGACTGTGTACAACCAAAATTAGCGTAAAACATGTTTATTTCTCTCTTGTCTGAAACCAGAAACCATACCTAGACAATTGGCTCATCACCACCCTGACCAGGCATCTACTTCTAGAAGCAAAAGACATGGTTCTTTCTTCAAACTTGTTCATTAGGTATTACCATGAATTACAAAAAGTCAAACCTACACCCCCTCTCAAGAAATGGACTTCATAGGAGCAAACATAAACACAATCGATATGATAGCACTATTTCATGTGGGTTCATAAGCGATCAAGTCAGGAAGTTCTTAAATAGTGTTTGCATGAACAGTACTTCAGGCCTTGGGTTCTGAGGCAGCAGCAGTAATACTATTTCTGCTGGCCAGATTCCACATGAGAGTATTAGTGGTTTCTTGCAGTATAGTGATCTATCGTTCATCAACCCATGTCAGCCACATTAAGGATTATGAACACTTGCAAGAGGGATCTATCATGCTGGAGTCACTGAACAGCTTTTCAAGGTCACCCTTTTGTCCCCTGCTCTGCAAAGCCACAGTGATCACAGGCACTTCCCAGATAGGGTGAGGGGGCATTATCTGGGGAAAACAGTCCAAGGCACATGGTCTACTCTAGACCAAGTCACACATAAATGTCCTGGTGATGAGTGGTGCTACTAGCATTGCAAACCTTTCAGAGTGCTGTTCCTTGTGGGACAATTGTGACTCAATTAGCATGTCAGTAGTCTGGTACAAAAGGGTCCCAGATGGCCTTTTTGACCCCGGACAAACAAAAGAATCTTTTTTTCTTCCATCAATTGCCCATCAGTCCAGGCTGACTGCAAGGACAGTCCTTCAAGCCTTGGGGTTCATGGCATCTTGTATTCTGGTGCTTCCCAATGCCAAACTGCATATGAGGAAGCTACAATGGTATCTCAAAATGTATGGACACAGCACTCCCAAAGGATATGGACACTGTCATTCAGATAATACCTTGCATTCAAAAGGAATTTTTGTGGTGGGCTCAGGAATGTCACCTAAACAAGGGACTCTCTGTGACCCGGCCAGAGGCGAGTCAGATTCTAACGACAGATGCCTCAGACAAAGCTTGGGGAGCTCATCTAAATGGAAAGTGGATACAAGACAAGTGGCCTGCCAGATTTCAACATCTACATATCAACTTGAAGGAGATGTTAGCAGCCCAAAGCATTAATAGCTTTCAAGGATTTACTTCTTCCAGGGCAGGTGTTGATTCAAACAGACAACACAACTCTCATGTGGTACATCAACAAGCAAGGGAGAACACATTCTTATCCTCTATGCGGGCAAGCAATGATTTTGTGGAAGAATGCTCTCAGTTTACAGCTAAATCTTCAGGCAAGGTTTCTACTGGGAGCAAAGAACTCCTTAGCAGATGTGTTGAGCAGACAAATTATGGATCCCCACGAGTGGAAATTGGATCCTCATGTATTTCAGAAATTGACAGTGTCATGGGGAACTCCAGACATAGATCTGTTCGCTTCTCCACTAAACCACCAGCTGCCAAAGTTTTGCAAAAAGGTTTCATCCCACAGCTTGGAAAGTGGATGCTCTTTCTTTCAATTGGAGCAATCTTCATGTGTATGCCTTTCCACCTCTGCCTCTCCTCCCAAAGGTACTTAAAGGTCAGACAGGACAAGCCAAAGGATGATTTTAATAGCTCCAGATTGGCCTCGACAGCACTGGTACCCATTACTGAGAAGTCTGGTGGAGCCTCCATGGCCTTTGCCTTGATTCCACACCTTTTCTCAGGAGGGAAAAGTCATTTTTCTCAATGTCAAACTTCACTCTCTTCACCTAACAGCCTGGCATATTCTGTTTTTTAAAACCCCGGGGTCTCAGCTTCCACAACAAGTTTTGAATGTTATTTTGGAAGGGCCCGAAGGCCTAGTACAAGGAAAGTGTCCCGATAAATGGAAGAGATTTTTATTTTGGAGTGCAGCAAAGGGTTTGATGTTTCTGAGCCTAATTTAAGTGTGGCTCTTCAATATCTTACTGAGTTACTGGACAAAGGTTTGTCCTTCTCTTCTATTAAGGTTCATGCTGCAGCAATTTCTGCTCACTATGACTGTGACCCACCATTGTTTTCTCATCCTTTGTTCCCAATTTTTCTTAAAAAAGGGGCCCAAAGAAATATTAAAGACCCCCCAAAAAAGGAAAAGCTTTTTTCCTTTTCCCCCCTTTGGCCCCTTGGGGATTTTTTTTCCAAAAATTTTGTTTTTTTTTGGGGTTTTTAAAAAGGAATTTATTTTGGAGGGGCCAGCAAAAAAAAAAAAAACCTTTGGGAGTTTTTCCCAAAAGGTTTGGCTTTTTTTTTAAACTTTTTCTCTAAGCAAATTTTTTACCCCAAACCTTCCCCCCCCTTTTTTACTCAAAAAAAAAAAAAAAAAAAAAAAAAAAAAAAAAAAAAAAAAAAAAAAAAAAAAAAAAAAAAAAAAAAAAAAAAAAAAAAAAAAAAAAAAAAATTTTTTTTTTTTTTTTTTTTTTTTTTTTTTTTTTTTTTTTTTTTTTTTTTTTTTTTTTTTTTTTTTTTTTTTTTTTTTTTTTTTTTTTTTTTTTTTTTTTTTTTTTTTTTTTTTTTTTCCCAAAAAAAGGGGGGCCCGGGGTTTTTTTTGCCATTTTTTTTGGGCCCAAATTTTACAGGGCATTTTTGGCAGCTCCTACTGCTTTTAGTTGTGCCATCCTCCCTTTCTCTGCTTTGGGATTCTACCCAAGTGTAAGGACTGCAGCAATGTGAGATGAAAGAACATAGTGCAGTTTTGTACCTACCATAAATGTAGATGTTCCTCGAAGATCCACATTGCTGCAGTCCAATTTACCCTCCCTCCTTCCTCTGTAGTTAGGAGCAAGCGGTTGTGTGGGTGTGGGTTGTACATATTATATAAAATATTGTATATATTGTACATATAGTTGAGTACACAGGTGTTTGGTTGTTTTTGGTTGTCTTTTGGTTTTGACCTTTCTCTTTAGGGTCTTCTGAGATCTGGGGCAAGAAAAAGACCTTGAGGATATGACGTCCCGGTCATGTGCGATATGTACCCTGGACGTCCTGATGTCAGTCTTATGCCTTTGACCCGATCGCCAGCCTAATACTTTGATATTCGGGCCGACCGAGGACAGCGGACTACCCAAGTGTAAGGACTGCAGCAATGTGGATCTTCGAACATCTACATTTATGGTAGGTACAAAACTGTACTTTATAAAGGATCCATTGTTTTGGTCACTACATAACTTATGACCTGATCTTGTTAATTTTCATTTTATCCTCACATAGGAGTTCAGATCTGAACCCTAGAATCCGACTCTGCCATTGCAACAGCTTGTGGCAACCAAAAAGCGCTCGAGCTCTTCCCCTACCCATAATGCTTCTCTTCTAATCACCTCAAATCTCGTTTGCTGCTTCATGAAGATGCGGTCCTTCCATTAGCTCTCAAAACAGTTAAGTGAATTTTTTCTATTTGTTGCAACCTTTCTTTTCACAATTTAATTAAACTTAAATGTTTCTGTTTATATTCCCCTTTTGCTATCTAGTTTTTGCCTTTTTAACTTGTAGTGAGGTGCTACTTGTCTACCATCATTAGTAGTTTTTTCTGCCTTCCCATTTTTCCTTCTGATTGCTTCTTCTGTTCCCTTTCCTGTACTGTGATACCTTTAAACTGATATCATTAGTAGTTCCCCTTTTTCCCCTCTTCTGCTTGTATCTTTTTCCTTTCTTTAAAAAAAAAAAAAAAAAAAAAAAAAAAGCAGTGTCTTTAATTTCATTTTCTCAAGATGGCTGAGAAAGCAGGTAAGCCAGCTGGCTTCAAGAAGTGCTCTAAATGAGGTTACAAAATTCCCTTGAGTGACTCGCATGAGCTGTGTGCTTATTGTGTAGGCCCACTTCACCTACAAGAAGAATGCAGCATTTGTAAAGCGTTCAACCACTAAGCCCTCATTGAATGTCGTAATACAATTATTTTTAAGGGTATGTTGCCCTCTTCTTTTGCGGAGGTCGTTCCTGTCTCCGATTTAAAAAATAAATAAATAAATAAATAATCCTTCCAAATCAGAACAGTCTAGCCCAGCTTCCTCCCTATCCTCTAGAACATTGGACAAGGAATGGAAGATGCCTTCTGCTCCAAAGTTTTATTTATCGCATTCTCCAAAGATACCTAAAATGTTGGAGCCTAAGGCCTTCATGGATCCAAAGACTTCAAGGACTCCTCCATCAGATGGTGACATGTTCGGATCAGATCCTCTCTGCTCCAAAGGATAGGGTGGATTGGTCCAAAGGCTAAGGATAGGTCAGATTGGTTAGATCCTATGGGGAGCCCTATTAAACTGATGGTCTTTACCTAGAACCTGGTACTCTCCTTCCATTGATCCAGTACCATCCAGAATACTTTCTCCCTTTCTGGAGAGACCAAAGTCACTATCAACATCTACTCACTCGACCAGAAGTCTCACAGAAGATGATGTAGAGAGGATGGTTAAGAAGATCCTCTGGGTGCAGGGCATTGCAAGGTCCCCTTCATCTCCTACCTCTAAAGGTCAGGAGTTCCGAGCATCTTGTCTCCCCTTCCAGTTCCTCCTTCGACTTCCATGGAAGTTTCAGGGCCTTCAGATCTGATCCATCTGATACTGTCTGAGTCAGAACCAAGGATCCTTCCTACCTCAGCTCTGGCCTGCTGCTCTAAGTCCCTCTGGCCACTCAGAGCCAGAGAGCTCTTGGGGTTGTGGTGGCCAGTTGAGTCTGAGATGGTTGAGTCCGCTCCAAAGTTTTCGGAGCGGTGTCTTTCTTGGAACCTCAGCTCGGATCAGCCTGGCTTTGGCTTTGGAGGCACTGTCCTCTGGATTGGAGGGTGGCCAGATCCAGAGCCATGACCTCTCAGAACAGGAATCTTCTATTTCTCAGGAACAGTCAGTTTTTGAGGCCTTGAAGTGCCTGCTTCAGCAGCAGAGGCAATATCTACCCCATCAGATCAGCAGTCTCCCACCTTGCAAACCCCGGATCCAGTGTCTTGACCAGACCTTCCACAGGGACTGTGGGTTAAGAAGCCCCAGGCTACCAATGATGGTTTCCCCTCCTCTTCTGATACCTCCCTGGATCCTGACTATCTACCTCCTGGGTAACCCCCAACTGCCGATGAGACCAAGTTGATCTCTCAGACGTGGGGTGCGCCAGACTCAATTGAACCATCACCCAGGAGACAAAATACAATAATTACAGTGCCTAAAGATAAAACAATTTTGGTCAAGAGGTGTTCAGTAGATGCCATGGTTGTGGTGGTGGCCACAAAAAGAGAACTTGCAGAAAAGAGTTCTACTATCCATCCTCCTAATAAGGATTCCAGGATAATGGATAGATGTGGGAAGTATGTGTTCTCTTCAGCAACCTTTGCCCTGAGGTCCTTGAATTATCTCTCTCATTTTACCAGACTGCAGAGGGATCTGATCAAGAAGCTCTCAGATACACGCTCTCAGGAGCAATGTCTGAAGAGGTACAGGCTTCCATTACCTCACAGCTGGCCACACTGTATTCCATTGCAAGCTCCTCTATGAGGCTGAGCTGGGGGTTGAATTATCCCTATGAGGAGGCAGGCCTGGGTGCACTTTTGTGACTTTGCTGAGCCCTTTAAGTCTGTTTGTCAATTCTCTATTTGACAGCACTTCCCTATTTGGCCTAAAAGTTAGAGATACACTGTCCAAATGTGAGAAAGATGGGAAGACCCTTTCTGCCATAGGCATTTGTTTTTCCACTCCCCGCAGACCATTTTCAAAGAATCAGAGGAGCAGTGGAAAGATGTGGTTCAGAAAATCACAACGGTCTTTTCCTCAAGCACGTGGTGAAAGCACAGAGGTAGAGGAGGGAACAGTGATTGAAAACACCATCCTCATGGCAGGAGTATTCAGCATCACCAAGGGCCCAGAGATGCATTCTTTGGGAAACCCTTCCAGCGCTCCTGAATGGAGGCCCAATTGCTCTTCTCTGGAGACAGTCGGGGGTTGACTATCCCTGCACCTGACTGACTGGCTGAACATAAATGACAAATGGGTGCAGAGGATAATATCCAGAGAATACTATTCCTTTTTTCTGTCCACTGCCCAGAAGCAAAAAAAACTCCCTGATGTTCCACCCAGTCAAAGTGAGCAAGCAGCCATCCAGATACAAAAGCTGCTAGAGATGAGTCATCCAAAAAGTCTCACCAGTCCGGAGAGGATCTGGTACTTATGGTTCTTTTTTTGGTACCAAAAAAGACATTACTGGAGACCAATTTTAGATCTCAGCAGATTGAACAAATCAGTTCAGTGGAGCAAGTTCCGGGTTGGTCATGTTTCAGCCCATTCTCCATTCTTGAAAAGGATAGTCAGATGTCATATAAAGATGGACAGGAGATCCAGACATCATTTGCATTTCTGGTTGGGACCCAGTCACTACCAGTTCAGAGTACTGCTGTTTGGCCCTCATTGCAGCCCCCCCCTCCCCCCGAGTGTTCACCAAATGTATGGCAGTAGTAGCAGCTCACTTGAGAAGGCAAGGATTCCAGTTGTTTCCGTACCTCTTAAAAAACATCCTGACCAGGACAAAACACCAAAAAGGACTATAATCAGTCAGCCAGATGGAAAGGACCCCAAAAAATCAATCCAAATCAGAAATATGATGACTGTATACAACCAAAATTAGCGTAAAACATGTTTATTTCTTTCTTGTCTGAAACCAGAAACCATACCTAGACAATTGGCTCATCACCACCCTGACCAGGCATCTACTTCTAGAAGCAAAAGACATGGTTCTTTCTTCAAACTTGTTCATTAGGGATTACCATGAATTACAAAAAGTCAAACCTACACCCCCTCTCAAGAAATGGACTTCATAGGAGCAAACATAAACACAATCGATATGATAGCACGTCTTTCTTCATCGAGTGGTGACCATAAGCGATCAAGTCAGGAAGTTCTTAAATAGTGTTTGCATGAACAGTACTTCAGGCCTTGGGTTCTGAGGCAGCAGCAGTAATACTATTTCTGCTGGCCAGATTCCACATGAGAGTATTAGTGGTTTCTTGCAGTATAGTGATCTATCGTTCATCAACCCATGTCAGCCACATTAAGGATTATGAACACTTGCAAGAGGGATCTATCATGCTGGAGTCACTCGGAACAGCTTTTTCAAGGTCACCCTTTTGTCCCCCTGCTCTGCAAAGCCACAGTGATCACAGGCACTTCCCAGATAGGGTGGGTGGCATTATCTGGGAAAGGCAGTCCAAGGCATGTGGACTACTCAAGAGGCCAAGTCACACATAAATGTCCTAGAGATGAGTGGTGCTACTAGCATTGCAAGCCTTTCAGAATGCTCTTCCTTGTGGGACAATTGTGACTCAATTAGCATGTCAGTAGTCTGGTACAGCAAGCAAAGGGGGGAACCAGATCATATCCCTTATATCAGGAGGCAGTCAAGAGTTTGACAGTAGGCAATTTCATCCAACTGCTTTCTGATAGTAGTGCACACTCCAGGAAAGTTGAACGAGATACACAAGTTCAGCAGGTCCATTATTATGCCTCATGAGTGGTCCCTCAATCAGAAGGTGGTGGAAAACATCCTTCAAATGGGGCCAGTCTTGCTGTGACCTTTTTTACGTCCCTTCTGAACAACAAATGCAGCAGCTACTTTGCCCTGATCCCCCACCAAGAGGGGAGTCCCTGAGAGGTTCTCTCCCTCACAGTTGGCCTCCCAGTCTGTTATATGCCTTTCCCATACCCCATTAATCCCCAGATTTCTTCAGAAAGTGAACAGGTTGAAGTGAAAAGTTGTCCTTATTGCCCCATATTGACCCTTTCTTTGGCCTCACCTATGGAAGAAACCATGGGTTCTGGATCCAATTCCAGACCACCTGTTTCATCCAACAGGAATGCCTCATCCAAACATTCACAGTCTCAAGCTGACAGCTTGGTTTTCTCCAATTCTGCTGATAGCCAAACAGCCTGTGCTCTCTTCACCAATGCACGGTCTGCTACTATTCTCCCATAGGCAGTCTCCTTGAAAGTTGTATAACAGTAAATGGAGGAGATTCATTCATTGTTCTCAACAAAATGAGGTAGGTCCTTTTTCAGCTCCTATTCACACAATTCTAGAGTTTTTAGCACCGCTTTTTAATGAGGGGGCAGCTTATTCTGTGATAAAAGTTTAGCTAGCTGTGATTTCCAACTTTCACATTGTTTTTTGGTGGTTTCTCCCTTGCCTCGCATAAGCTATGCAAACCTTTTTTCTTGAGAGTAACTCTTTTACTGAAGTCCCCTTATAAAGATCCTTTACCACCTTGGGACTTAATTTGATATTACAAAAAAATTATACAGCCTCCCTTTGAACCAGTGGCTACCTGTCAACTTAAACTTCTCTCCTGGAAAACCATATTCTTGGTAGCCATTATGTCAGCATGGAGAATTTCTGAGATTCAGGCCTTGTCATCTCAGCCACCATATTTGATCTTTCAGAAGGACAGGGTCATTTTATTTACTAACCCCTATTTCTTACCAAAGATAGTCTCAAAGTACGATCAACCAATCCATTAATCTACCAGTTGTCTTCACAAACTTCACCATTAAATGTGAATGTGTTACATTTGCTTAGATGGTCATAGACAACTATGTTTTTACTTTCATAGAACAAAGGACATAAGAAAACAAACTCTGTTATTTGTCTCCTTCTCAAAAAAAATGATTGAGCCTTTCAGTGACCAAAGTAACTCTAGCTAAATGGATTGCGGACTGCATATCTTATATTTGAGAGTCAAGGTTTACAGCTGCCAAAACCTGTACAAACTCCACTAGAGTGTTGGCCACTTCAGTTTTTCAGTCTGGAGCGTCCATGGACAAAATTTGCCCAGCAGCAACCTGGGCTACCCCTCATACCATCATTACTCATTACAAGCTAGATTTGATCTCTAGGGGTAGGGCCTCCTTTGGTTCAGTGGTTCTGAAGAATATCCTTCCATAGGGCCACCCAGGAAAAGGTAGCTGTGGACTTTGTCCCATATGTGAGGATAAAATGAAAATTGACAGCTAAAATAGTTATGTACTCACCGTAACATTCTCAGTGTTGTCCATTTTCATTTTTTCCTCACAATCCCGCCCATCTCCTGTACCTGTTGACCTAAATTTGTTTGACTATTGTGAAAGCAAGAAATGGTCTTACCCTTAGTTGAGATAATCTCTTATTCTATTTTTTTCTTTTATTATATGAAAATAAAATCTGGGGTGATTAGGAAAGAAGCATTTTGGGTACGGTAGGGTGCTTGAGAGCCTTTTGGTTGCCACGAGCTGTTGCAGTGGCTGAGTTGGATCCAAGGGTTTGGGTCCGAACCCATATGTGAGGAAAAAATGAAAATGGACAACTTAGATGGAACATTATGGTAAGTACATGACTATTTTGTTTTATTTGTAATAAGTTGTAAGTGCCTGTAGGTAAACCTTTCCATTTGGATTGCTTGCTTTGTTGACATCTACTGTTAATGTGAGTCTGCCATTAAAACACATTCTAGCAGAGTTGCTGTTTCCTCTACAGCATTTTTTGAGGAGTCTCTCCAGTCCTATGTGAAACACTAACTAGATCTTTAATGCACACTTTCTAGGTTCTCCAAGCATTAAGAGTTAGGTTGCATTTCCAGTGCAAGAGGAAGTTTTGCTACAGTTTTCACACAAAGGTGGTGGCCCAGGGCCTCTTCACATGGTTTGAGCTCCTAACTCAGTATTCTGCTTTTCTATTATAACTAAACTTTGAGGACAAGAATGATGCAAGTTATTATACACACCTTCATATCTGGCATAGTAGTAGATGATTTAGTTATTTTCTTCATAGTTTTCTGTCTTCCCATTAGAATTTTATTCTTGTGCTGTTTCCATGGAGGATGATGGATGAGTTAATTGTTGCAGCCAAGATAAGTCTGATGCACTGTTTAAAGACCGTACAATCCTGAAACTAAGTTTGTTCAGAAAGATGAAAGACATTTGATTGGGTGTACTGAGCATGTGCAGCTGGCTATATACTAGTAAGGACCTGCTATGTAGGCCCCATGTTTTTGTAGATCAAATTCTTGAGAGAAGTAGCTTCTTTATGTCCCTCTTCTAGATGTTGTTTTGATAGACCTGACCTTAGTGCTTGCTATCATAATGAACCAGGGAAGGGGCCTAACTATTATTTATATCACACGTGAAATATTTTGATTATTTCTTTTTTTGGAAGCTGCAGTTCCCATATGTGTTTAGCTCCTACCCTGAGGGCTGGGTTGTTAAACGCCTTGCTTGATAAGGAAGAATAACTAAAACTGACTCTCAGGGAGGGCATGTTTTGCTTGCTAAAATGTGAGCCATATAGCCCTTTCAAAGAGGCTGTAACGCATTTATGCAAGACCTGTGAAGACAAAAATGAACTGATCCCTCTGCTAATATGGTGATTGAGTGGATTGCTAACTGCATTGTCTTTTATCAGGAAGTGAACAACCCATTTGAAAATACTGTTGTCAAAGATAATTCCTTAAGGGGTTTAGATTCTTAGAGAACTTGTTTCAAAAATGTTTCCATTGCAAGTGTTTCTGCCAAGACCAGTCCGTTATTTGTTTACACATTCATCAAGCATTGTTTTTTTGTCCATGACTCCAGAAGCTGGGCCTCATTTTTTAGTTTGGTGCTTCAGAAAGTGAACAGCTGAATTTTCACATTCTTGAATTTCATTCAGATTCTGCCTTCCTGCTGTTTTTCACTCTTAGATCTGTATAAACCAATATCAGGCATGATGGGTATGTACGCACCAGATCAGTTGATCATTAGGGCCTCTTCTGCTGTTGTCCTCCGTCTAAATGGCATATCTGTGCAGTACCTACTTTTGTAGTCCTTAGATATTTGGGTAGGTATATAGCATTATCTTGGTCTGAAAGAATATACTGGCTCAGTGTTTGGGGCAAACTGGTTGAATTCAGGGGGTAAGGCATACCCTCTCCTAGTGTAATACACAATGTTATGATTGGTGCTTATTAGATGGGTGGGTATGTCCCTGACAACAGGAGCTTCAATAAAAAATTACTGAATTGAAGAAAGAAAATATCACAATAGCAGGACACACAAGAGAAGGGTCCCCGCACAGATGAACTGATATCGGGTAAATATGTGTTGCATTGTAGTTAGCATTTTGACCTTTGTACTGTTGTCACACTCTCGATCATTCACTCACTAAATTAAAAAAGAGAAAGATGATGTATAAACAAGATGCAAACCAAAACAAGATGACAAATGTAATTCTGGTCCTAGGAAAAATGAGTTCAGTGATACCACATTAAGAGTATAAACTGATCTGTTCTCTTTTTATTCTGCAGGTTTGGCTGGGTTTGCACGTCTGTGTCCTGGGGATCAGTATGAAGTAAGCAGATGCTTCATTCACATTATTAAATTACCTGTTTGTATCTGTTTATATTAAGTAAGGAAATAAGATCTTCTGAGAGAAGTTTTCTATTACTTTGGTACTGAAAGGAATAATTGATCTGTCTTTATATTCCTATAGTTTATTTTACATTGTTTCCTTTGTTACAACTGGAAATTACAAGTACTATGGGTGTTTAGTGTCATCATTTCATACTGAGTTGATAAAATGTAGCCCCTGACTTGAAAGTAGTTGCACTATTTTTGACTGAAAAAATACATTTTAAAGTTAACTTTGAAAATTCAATAACATTGTTAAAGAATTTGTTTATATAGCCACCAAAATAGTTGTAATTGACTTCCTTGCCATTCAAATGCTGGTACATATTAGCAGAATGGTTTTTGTTGAGCATTTCTGGGCCACTATTATTTGTACTTGGTGTCTTGCCAAATTCAGGTATACCTTCTTAGATTTAAGAATAACTGTGATATCCAATTTACGGCATTAATTCTGTGCAGTGGGAAGGGTCATGAGAGATAGAAGCGCAGGAAACTTATGGATAGGGTCTTCTAAAACCACTCGGAGAGGCTCTGGATGCTTCAGACCAGGCATCAAAATCTCCGAATGAATCGAAGACGCCGAGCCCAGTCATCGGCTCCAGCTCTTTCAGTTAACACCGTTCAACAGTTCCACAGACTTCTGTTCAAGGTTCAACTGTTGTCAGTTTCGAGCCCGAAGCCAAACCGAACTGTGACGGAGCTCCTCCCCCGACACTGTTGAGGTCGGCTCCCTTTCTTCATTCCTTCGACGCTTCCAGACCACACTTTCCGGCACATAGACCAAGGGTGGTGCAGAAGCACGGAGAATACGGGCCTTAAACAAACTCCATCTCGGCTCCTCTCAGTTGGTGCTCTAGACTAAGGCCTTCCTTATCTCTCCATCTGTTCTTCTCCGAGACCTGTCCAGTCTTCGGAGCCGGAAGAGGCTGATCTGGGATTGTGGAGCCCTCGCGCCAGAACCGCCGTTCGGCCTGCTCTATCTGTCTCGGGACTGGCTGGATCCGCATTCTGAGCTGTGATCCATCCTTGGTTCCGACCGAGTCGACCTGGGATAGCTGTTCCGACCTCCCTCTCGGGCTCTCTGTTTCTCGGGATCGGTTCTGCCCCACCTCGCCGATGCCTCGGGTGCCTGTCTCGGGGATTCTTCCCATTTCCTCGAACCGAGATACCTCACTGGGACCCAGGGGCCTTCGACCATGAGGAAGGTGTTGTCTACCCAGACAGCCACATCAGCAGCCAGTTTTCCTCCCCCATAAAGGACCTATCCTCCTCTGCACTCCACGGCTAAGCATCTAAGCTGCCGAGCACCTGTGTTCAGCTTACCCTTGAGGGTGTCTCTCTCGAGGCTTCTTCGGATGCTTTCATCTCGTAATGCTTGTGTTCTGTATTGTATACACATAGTAATTGAATCTATGTGAGTTCATCCTATGAAAATTTGCAAATTTATGCTGTTTGAAAATGTATCAGCTGAGTAGACTTGCTGGGATGTTGAAATGATTGTGTGTAAAGAATGCAAAGGTAAATTACTTCGAATTCACAGTCCTCATCTTAGATTGTGTCAGACTGGAGTGGGGACTCCTCTTTCTCTCAAAACCCACTCTAAAAATTAGAGAAGTTCACAACAGCCAGCCACCGACGCTGTTGTTTGCTTAAAGTCCTGTACTGAAACTGAAATCATGCCCATTGTGCATTTTATCTTATGTACAGGTATATATCTTCAATTTGGATTCATTAACTGTTGGTCCAGTGGGAAGTAGATTGCATAGTTAATAGTTTACCTCCTCTTTGTTTCAGAACGAAGTGTAAAGTAATTTCTCTGTGAATGTACCGTCACTAACATGCTGTACTCCAGTGTGAAATTAAATTAAACCCAAGCAGTCCACTTTTTAACTTCTGTAATACATTAGCACCTTCATCCATAAAGAGGTGTGCATTACCTGTACTGTGCCAAGAGCACTACTTATGCTAGAAGCTTCACTGTATGGTACCACCTTGCACTGAGGTGCTCTTGGAATAATAGATCATGACCAGAGTGGTTATCTTTAATTGTGGTGTTTAATAATTAGCCACAGTGTTGTTTTCAATACCTTTATTAAATTATCACTTAAGACATAGACAAACATACATTAACAAAAAAAAAAAAAAATTAACTTTTTTCCCCTTTTACATATATTATATATCACATTTTTTCTTTATAGCTGTCATCGGTCTGACATTACATAAATTGTTCAGCTCCTGCCTTCCCATAAACATCATTACTTCTGAACATATTCTGCATGTATTGTTCATAGGTTCATAGGTATATAGTAGGCTAACAACCACCAGGGCCTTTGTAAACCTAGCTATGCAACCCAACCTAATTGTGTCCCTATGTATCATGGGCATTTATTATGAGAGTTTGTTAGGAAGCTTCTAGAGGTTATAGGGGGTATGTTAGTTTGAACTTTACTGTGTTTCTGTCTATCAAAGACATGGGGGCCAAACCCAGGGTGAATTTCTGATTTCTCATCCATTGGTCAAGGTTATGCTTAAATAGGGTTAGGGCTGTCCCCCAACAGTAAAACAGGGCATTCCCAGAACCTGCCCCCTTCCCCTTATATCTAGGGATCAAATCATCACTGCTCTCTCAAAGGCAAAAAAGTACAGCCTCCATGGGACCCAATAGCATCCCAGGCTGCATCCCATATGTACTCGGGCAGGAACTAGCAGCACCATTAGGCACCCTGTCCCAGCTGAGTGGAGGACAGACACCATCATCCCTTTACACAAAGGTGGAGTATCCACTGACCTGGGAAATTATAGACCCATCAGCCTAACTCGCCTGATCTGCAAGGCCATGGAATAGATTATCATGGGCCTCATTAACAAGGACATTGGCAACCTCCAAATACTCGATCCCACACAGTTAGTCAGGGGGAGGTCGTGACTGTTAAATTTGGTCCTCTTTTTTTGATAAGTCACCAAAGCCAAGGACAAGGGGAAGACCATGCACACCATCTACATTGACCTAGCCAAAGCCTTTGACACTATTCTCCACTTTGGTATAATAGATAAACTCTCTCAACTAGGCATCAGTCCATATGATACCAGATGGGTAGCTAAATGGCTCACTGATAGAACCCACCTAATCAAAATAGGGGAAGCCACCTCAAGCAGTAGACCCATATATTGATTGGTGTACCCAAGGGTTCGGTCTTGAGGCCTCTGTTATTTGGGATATACTTTTCTGAAGTGCAGGCCAAAAGCAGTGGGCTACGGCTGACCAAGTTTGCAGAAGACTGCAAGCTGGGAGCTGTCATAAATTCCCCTAGTGACATGGACATCCTCCAAGAGGGTCTCACCCAAACAAATGACTGATGCCGGAAACATGGCCTCAAGCTGAATACAACAAAAATGCATAATCATCCCCTTTGCGGAGATTGATGTCCCCACAAATTATCACATTAATAACGTCCTAAGCATGCAGTTGGTCGTGAGGGATTTGGGCACCCAGATTGGTAGCAACCTGACTTTTGACCACCACATTGCTTCCATTGTATGGAAAGCTTTCTACATGGCCTACCTCATAAGTAAGGGTATCTCATCCAGGGACAAGGAGGCCATAACATCCCTGTATTCTTCACTTATAAGGCCCTGTGTTGAGTACAACACCCCATTCCTCATGTACCTCATAAAGCACATGCAGCAGCTGGAGAGACCACAGAGGCTCCTCACCAGAAGAATCCAGGGCCTCAAAAAGCTACCATACACAGGCTAAAAGCCCTATCCCTCTACTCTTTCATACAGACTCCTCAGAGGTGACCTCTGTCTGGTATACAAGGTGATCTCGGACCCCGCCTTGATTGGGACTGCTGCATATCCACAAAGTCTATACATGGGCTAAACTCTTGGCTAGGCTTCCTATGAATGGATTGTGCTCTAACAAGATGATGAGCCTGTTTCAGAGCATGAAGATCCTCTGAGACACGTACCTGTCTCACCAAGATGTCTTATTAATGTCACAAGCAAAATTTAAATCCTTGAAGCTAGTGGTTCTAGTGTTCACTCAGCAGATGTGCAAAAGCCCCAGCAGAGCTGGATCCATGGATGCCTTTTATGCCAGTCCTAGATCACCTCTCAACCTGTAGGAGACGAGTGAGTGCATGAAGGCAATCTGGATAGGATAATGCATTTATACCCTGGATTCTGCTAGTAAGGAACCTTTGTGGGCATTCCAACTGCATGTGTTTAGACAGGCACATGTTGAAGTGGGCATTATACTTGATGTGTCTGATAAGGCCCAAATAAAATGGCATTATGGCTTCCTTGGACCTGAATGCCATGCCCTTATAAGTTGGGTGACATAGAATGATTTCTTCCTAAATTGGCTGCATGTTTGTCAAAGGCCAGATTACTGCCTACATATGTTCCCTGACAACCGGGTCAATTTTTAAGGGTGTCTTGGCAATGGAGTAATTAACCTGGGTAGTGGTTTCCCAAATGACACTATAATGCGTTTCTCGCCATTAATTTAATTCATGACTTTGACACCAGTCATTTCTCTGTGTTAGACCCCTCTTGTAAGATGTTTGCGTCACGGGGGATGTCTTTGATAGCTCCCAATTTGTAGTTATCTGCAAGCTTGGTTAGCCAAGGGCCTTTGACATTGGCATTTACCTCCGAGAAGTAAATGCCAAATAGGAGTGGTCTCAGCACAGAACCCTGAGGTACCCCACTGGTGGACCAGTCTCTTAGTTGAGGTGTTATCACCAATCCTGACTTCCTGGGTCCTGTCTGTGCACCAGGTGGTAGTCCAGTGAGTTATGCATGGGTTTCTGTCCAGTTTGGTGAGTTTGTCAAATATGCCAGAGTTGGAGTATTATATTGAGTACCTTAGCCAGGTCCAGATAATCAGTATACACCATTTTCCCCTCATCCATCGCCTTGGTATCCTACTCAAAGAAGTCCACCAAGTTTAGTAGGCTTGACCTTCCTGTGACAAAGCCAAACTCTTGTTGGGTCCAGTGTCTGAAGGTTGCTTATGTCTGATTATTTCCATGATAATTCTTTCTATACCTTTGCACATTAAACTAGTCAGGCTAATAGTTGTGTAATTTCAAGGATTGGTTGATGGATCACCTTCGTGAAGTGGGATAACTGTTGTAGTCCTCTATTCTTATGTTACAGAGGCTATTTTGAGGCTGTAGTTGAAGTGACTCAAGTGGTCCTGACAAGCCATGTTTCAAGCTCTTTAGGAGGCATGCTGGGATATTATTGGGGGCCCAGTGAAGGCTGTGTTTTTGACCTTAGCAAATCTACTGCCTGTTAATAGTTGGGGTATTACACTAGTAGGTACTTTGTGGGGGGAGACAGGGGGTGAAGTTTGAAATGGGTCAGCTAGCAACTTTATGTTGCTCTGCTCAGGGAAGGTGGCACTATTGACCATTAGTCCAGCGCACTAATGTGTGCTGCCTTTGAGGATTTAGACATAGCTGTTGAAGGCCTTGCGGCTGTCTTTAGCCTTTCAGGCTAACCTGATCTTGTAATTGGCCTTATTGGACTTTGTCCTCTTAGTTTGTGGTCTAGTTTAATTAGAGAGCTTCTATCACTGTGGGCGTTGCTGTTCCTGATTTTAGCCATGATTTTTTTCCATTTGTTATGTACCTTACTAAGGTTAGGATTTCACCAGTGTGGTTTGTTTTTAGAATTTTTTTGGGTTTACTTTTAGTAGATACAACAGTCTCTCTATACAGTCATTTACATGGTTGCACAGGGTCTCTATGAACAATTCTGCATAGGTTGCTGTGATCTCTGAGTTGAGAGCAGCATTGAATTTTGATGAGCTATGACTTAATATGTAGTTTGCTTTGAAATAGTTCCTAACTACTGAGTTGATTTTTGTTTTGAACTAAACAGCTGCGTCATCCATCCTCACAAGTGAGGATGTGACATTGGAGGGGTGGGGGTTCCGTGCTCTCTCATATTGGCAATTATCAAGTCCATTATGTTTGAACCTCTGGTGGGTGTGCCCACTATCTGGTCAAGGGTATTTATGTTAATAAAATCCATAAATCGTTGTGCCTGTGAGTATGAGGCATTGTATGTTTCCCGGTCTAGAGAAGGGTAGTTAGTCTCCAGTGACTAGAGTATTTGGTTTAATGGTGAGTGTCTCCAGTAGGTCTAGGTGTGAGCAGTTGGCTTCTAGGGACATCTGGGGTGACCTATTGCTTACTAGGAAATTGAATTGAGACTTTGTCTATGGTGATTTGCACATGGATAAATTCCAAGGCATTGTCCTGTTTAAACAACCTAGTGTTATGCTTGTTGCTAATATAGAATGAGACTCTTCAACCTTTTGTCCCTGTCTGTGCAGCTGATGATCTAAATTTGTGGATGACACTGAAGCCTTGCCCTACTGGCATGCTTTCTGTGGCTTTAAACCACATCTCACTAACTGCACAGATTTCTGTATTCTCCAGAGTGATGAGAGCTTGTAGAGTATGGAGTTAGTTTCTGGTTTAAGTTCCTAGCACTGAGCAGCAACACCTTTAGATTTCTTTGGATTTTATTTGCTTTGTCAATAAATTTGTCAATTTGGCATTGCCTAAAACTGGAGGTGGATAATGTTTGGTTAACATTTGGAAGCTTAGGGGAGATGGGTGCAGAACACCATTCAGAGCAGTAAGGTTTGTTAACCATGTCCTCCCATGCTGACAGATATTGAATCCCCATGGAAAGGCACTAAGAAACTAAGTCAATTATTGAAGTTCCTTATCTTTTGTTTGTAGTGTGGTATAATCCCACAAATTCCTTTTATTTATATGCCATTTACTCCTTTACTTTTCTAAATATCCCTATTCAGTTCTTTTATCTCTTGTATAATATTCATTATTTCAAATACATTTGTCTTAGACTTTGGGCATTTTTTAGTAATTGCTTTTTTGGCAGCTAACAGAATTAAACTTAAACAAGGCCCAGGCAGTTAAGATCCTGTGTCCCAGCTCAAAATAATTATTTACCCAATATTTCTGACAGAGTACTCTGTAGGGAATTTTTTAAATATGCCAACTCATTAAACTCCCAAAAGTATGGTCCTAGTTCTCTTTCTTCCTCATCCCACTTCCAATATTTGCTATCTACCTGAGGAAAAAAATCTGCTTGTGGGTATAAAAATACCTATGCAAACACTTTCAAACAAAAATATTAAACCTTCTGGACTTTGTTACATACTTGGGAACCATATATCTGTTTTCTCATTGTTCTCTTGTAAATTGTTTTCCGGTCTCTTCCCAATATTTTCTAACCACCTCTGATTCTTATAGTTATCTTGCAGTATTTTATGTGCCCTACTAATTATCAATTTTTTAACAGCAGCTTCTGAATAAGTTAAAACAATGTTAACAATATTACTTATCTATTTTTATTGGATGGTAAATGGGTAGTAGGGTGGGAGGTTGGCATAATGGTGAAGGTGTTTACCTTACAAGCATAAGGTTCATGGTTTGATTCTCACATGGGATAATCAGCTAAGCTTAAAAGGGCCAACAAATACAGTTAGCCTAGTGCTAATCTATATGTTTTATACATGTATTTTGTGTTTTCTTATTTTCAAATGCTGCCCAGAAATTCAGCAAGATATCAACAGTAAATTTTGTGGGGCAGATAATAAGCACTAGATGTTAATGCAACCTCAAAGGAGTTTCTTTCTACTTCAGGAAGTGTCTCTTCTAAAATGAACGTCATGCATGTAAAATTCTATAATTTAGGATGAAGATTCATCCATGTAATGCTTTCAGCATAAATTCTCTCATGTTGCCAGTGATAAATGTGATTGTATTCAGCTCAGATTTATTTCAGCATTTTAGTACCCCGATTAACATATTACTAAGTGTTTAGCACAAGGTGACAGTTTAGTGTAGAGAGAAGAACTAATCAGATGGCATGGTAGCATGCCAAGTGTTGCAGTCATTTCTAAGTGCATCCCATTTCTTTGACTTTCTGAAGATTACAGTTAGAGTGTAATGCGTGTCAGTTTTTAAGTACTGCCTTGCATTGTCATACTGACTGACTATAGCTGATCATGTATTAATGCAAGTCAGAGCATTAGATGAAACCTGTAAGGCAAGGGGTAGCATTAGCATCTTCAAAACCTTTTGTGTAATAACTCATGGGAATTCATTAGTTAACAGTTCTGCTGCACCTTAGGCTAAGTTTAATTCCATATGTGATAGTGTTCAATCTCGCCGTTTGTTCTTACACATGGGTTCGGAGCCGATCCTCGGCTCCGTGTCGGCCGCTTGCAAGCTCTGCATCGAGAAGAAGCTCGAGACAACCTAATACCCACAATCCCCCTCTGCCTTTACCTCAGATCTAGTTTGCCGCTGCTGCGTTCGCATCACTGGGATCGAGCTCGAGCAACTTCAGATAAGAAATAACTTTTATTTTTGTTAATTTTGAGAAAAAAATTATTCGAAAAGTACTATTTAGTGACATAGTGTATGTGTGTGTGGTAAGGTAGAAATTCTCGGTACCGTTAAAGTTTAATTAACTTGTTAGAGTTTTTCGGGGCCTTCCACCCCTTACTCGATTTTGACAACCGGACTGACTTTTATATCGGATTCAACATTTTTTACTGGATTTGTCTCTCTACTGGACTTGACCTTTTTTCACTTACCTGTTTTTTCTTCAAGATGTCTGAGAAAACTAAATCAGGTTTTAAACGTTGCCAGTGTGGCCAAAAAATGTCAGTTACTGACCACCATAGTTCCTGTGTCTACTGCCTTGGCCCTCTCCACTTACAAGAGGACTGTTCAATTTGTCACTCTTTTAGTGGGAGGGTCATGACAGATAGGCGCAGGAAACTCATGGACAGGGGGTTATTAAAACCTTCCTTTCAGGAGGCTCTGGATGCTTCAGACCAGGCATCCAAATCCTCGAAGGAATCGAAGACGTCGGAGCCCAAGTCATCGGCTCCAAGCTCTTCGAGTAAAGTTAGATCACCGGTTCCACAGACTTCGGGCCGAGTGTTCAACTGTTGTCAGTTCGAGCCTCGAGTCTTGGAACCGTGATGGAGCTCCCTCCTCACACTATTGAGGTCGGCCCGTCTTCGGTTCCTTGACCCGTTCTTCTTCTAAGCTCTCCGATGTCGATGTGGATCGTGGTGCAGAAGTTATTGGAGCATTCGCCCTATCCAAACTTATTTGGTTTCCATCCAGTTGGTGCTCGAAACTTGAAGGCCTTCCATTGTCTCCATCCATTTCCTCCTCCGAGACCTGTCCAGTCTTTGGAGCTGGAAGAGGTTGATCTACTGATTGTGGAGCCCTCGGGTCCAGGACCATCCTTTCTCGGTCTGTTCCTCTCACCTCGACTCCATCGGATCCGCACCGAGTCTCGGAGCCGACGATCTGTCCTTGGTTCCGGGGCCGAGAGTCGAACCGACGCTTCGGTTCCGACTCTTCCCTCGGGGCCTCGGCGGATCGATCTCCGTCCTCGGGTCGATGCCTTCGTGCCTGTCTCGGGATTCTTCCCATTTCTTCGGAACCGGGAGATTCTTCGACTCTGGATCCGGGGCCTTCGATCTCATGAGGAAGGTGTTTTGCCCC
>NC_056732.1:728567435-728670693 GCF_019279795.1 Protopterus annectens
CAATCGGGAAAGGTGTATTTTATGTATGTATATATATATATATATATATATATATATATATATATATATATATATATATATATATATTTACGTATGTGTGTATGTAATATATATAATATAAATTTTTTTCATGTGAACCAAGCAAAACATTCATCCATTCTCTTTATGACTTGCTTAATCTAGTTCATATAACAAGTAGTCTACAATCTATCACACACATTGGTGCAGAACAATTCTAAATGCAGGTGCCAACCCATTGCAGGACACACACACGCACACACACACACACACACACACACACACACACACACACACACACACACACACACACACACACACGCACACACACACGCCCCTATTGCCAGTTTGGAAAAACATAATTTCACTTGTGGCCTATCTTTAAAATGTGAGGTAAAATTAGAGCAGTGACAAAATCAAAACCCGTGCATACAGAGAGAGGACTTGGACTGCTATCCTTTGTGTATGTGTGTCACCCAGCTAAGAAAATGTGCAAAAGAAAAATATGTAAAATTATGCATACGAATATTAGATATCAAAATTCCAATTTTGATAAGTAGAGAAAGTAGTATAAACAAAAGTTAAATTGTGAAACAAGTAAAGGACTGTTACATGTGCATGGATGTGGGTTAAGGACAGGTGGAAACAAAGTCCGATTATATGCATCTGAGTGCTGGCCAAAAAGCATCTTGTATAAGAAATTTTAGTATTTTTAGCCTTCAGGTCATTGTACCTTTACATGCTTAGCATACCTGAATGGTTACATCAGATTTAAAGGATTCTTACCAGCATGTTCCACAGGATGTTGCTGAGATTCCAGGTGTGGAAATAGCATTGCTGTTATATAATCCTCCTTTTACAGTTGACTGCTGTGAGTGTTAACTCATGTCTTGGTCCAGTAGTTGTGCTACACCTGTTGGATCACCTGTGTAGATCAGTGTGTAAAGTGTGTGTGCTTGTAGCTTTAAGAAGCATGCAAGGCTGTACATGCACGTATATAACCTGCAAATGTGCACAACCTTAGTGCCATTTTGAAAGAGCAGCTAGGGAGTAAGCATGCATGATCATAGTCATTAATTGTATACAAGTTACTTGAGTTACAGTCTATAGTCAAAAAGTAATATGTTTGCATATAATAAAGCTGCTTGAACAGAACCCATGAAGATTCGTTTATTTGTGTCCTAACATGAAAGTGACATGGTGGCAGAACTGGCAAAAAAGAGAGAAGAATATTCTAAGCCATGAGATGTAAAGACGATAGCAAAGGTAAAACCAAGAGAAAAGAGTACAAACCTAGCCAGGAAGAATCAAAGGCAATACTTACTCAATGCAAAAGACAATAAAGGGGGCATTACAAGGCCACAGACTGCATTAGTTTAACTAAAGAAAATGTTTAAGATAAAAGTATTCGATTAAATGATTAACTGTAAAGCAAAACAAGTATGTTTAAAGCAAAACAAGTGTGTTTTGAGGCAAAGTTGGGTACGTTTAGAGTAAAATAAGCACAAGAGAAGTAAGTTGGGCATAAAAAAAGGGATTAAACGACAAAAACGATTACAATAGGAAAAAGAAAAGGGCACATTAAGCAAAATTAAGTAAGGAGACTTCATGTGTTTGGGCATAACTACAACTTCATATTGTATCAAGGCCATAACTATAGTTATTCAAAGTATCTCAGAGTGTGCAAAAGGGCTTAGTGTGCGCTTATTACTGTGCATGTATTTCAAAGAGTTCATTGTGTGCAAAGGGCAACTATTTCATGCAGTCCAGTCAGAGTATAGCTATTTCAAAAAAACTACATGTCCTGGGTGTGTCTATTCCCAAAGTGCTGCCACTGCAGAGTGCTTCTTGTACTGTAAAGAGTTGCTTAAGAAGGCACTGCCATTTTGGGGACATTACAGTATGCTGTATGCAGTTATTCGCAAAATATGATTACTTTGAAATTTATTGAATTTTGGGCAACAGATGTTTGATTTATTTGCCTTATGCAGTTGCTTGACATGTTTCTTACACCGATAAGAGGTGATTTCTTGCAAAAGACATTACAAAAGTATTACAGTGCTTGTGAGTTATTCGGTCGCATCGTAACGTTCTCAAATGTTTAAGTGGCAACTTTAACAAGTGATGGTGCATGACTGTAGCATTTCTGCCTTTATCGATAATATTCCAAAAGCATCAAAAAGTTATTTTGCAAAGTTCAGTAAAGTACCGAAAAGCCAAAGAAGTTTATTTCGCAAAGTCTGGTTATTCAACAGTACTATAAGTTCATTCATTCGCATAATTCCAACCAGTGAGAATATAAGTTCAGAGCACAAAGGCATTGTTCAAGTTCTGGTTGTGACAGGAACTTCTGCATATGTGTATGTGTGTATATTCATGCTTATTTGCAAAAATAAAATCTGGTATGTGTTAATATGGCAGATGGATTTCAAAACCCCCTACCACTTGTGTTTGATCAGAATGTTGCGGAGAAGTGGAGAATATTTGAGCAAGAGTATGGTATTTTCATCAAAGCAGCTTATGCAGATAGAGATACATGCACCAGGGCATTCATTTTGCTTAACTTAGCAGGGTCATAGGCCATAGAATGAGAGGGTTCATTTGTGTATGCATCAGCAATATAGGAAGGTGAAGGTGCAGGCTGCCATATTGTTGTACAAGTTGAATCAAGGGATGACCCCTAGTGTTTGAAGTGGAAGTTTAGAGAGATATGCAACCCCCAGATGAGTGTTATGTTAGAGAGGAATTTGTTTTACACGAGATCAGAAACCAGGAGAAACCATCTGCAGCTTATATAACTGACTTGAGAAACCGAGCTAAGACGTGTTGGTTTGGTGATCTAAAGGATGAGCTGATAAGACGGCCTTGTATGTGGTATTTGTCATATCCATGAGGTGACAGAAAAACATTCAAGTATGCTTGCAAGGGACAAAAGCATGGGTTCAGTTGGCTCCAGAGCACATGTAGACAGTATGCAACATGTGACTAACAAGAATAGGCCTAAGTATGTGGCAGCTACAGGATTTCCAAAGAAGTTATGAGGGTTTCTAAAAAGTTCCTGGAAAAGTGCAAGCTCCAGCGGCAGCTCAGTGCAACAACTACATGAATTAGCAAAACCCAAATATTAACTGTCGCAGTTGTAGCGCAAATCATGAGTCTAAAAGAGCGAAATGCTTAGCATTTGATCAGCTATGTCACAAGTGTAAAAAAATGGAACAGTTTCCAAAAGATTTATAAATCAAGTAAGCCTCACATAGTTGTAAAGAAAAGTTGCACAAAAAAGCAAGTTGATCAAGTAGAGCTGAAACAGCTTTCTATGTAAATGGTGGATCAGTGTTTGGTGAAAGAGTTGATGCAGTAAACTTATTGACAAGAAGTGTTTTGTACAGTCCGGGTTAATGGAAAATCCACAGAGCTCAAAGTAGACACTGGGTCAAAGTGTAATGTTATATCAGAGGACATGTTTGCAAAAGTGATAACTAACAAACAACTCAGTGTAACCAGTAATGCGAGACATTGCTTATTGCTTATGGAGGTGAAGAAATTCAAACCGAAGGTTCAGTCATACTTTCATGTTATTTGGCTGAAAACTGTTACAACTTGTTATTCTACGTAGTCCGAAGGCCAGTGCAGTCTTTATTGGGTCTCAAAGATTAAGGATGCATCTGCTTTCTTTTGCTAAAGAAGTTCATCATGTAAGTGCATGTCAGAGTTCCAGTTTCTCTGAAGTCATTTTTTGAGAGTATGCAGTTTTCACTGACAAATTGGGCAAGCTTCCAGTTGTGTATTCCATGAAGTTAGACCCAGAGATCACTCCAGTAGTCAGACCAGCAAGAAGAGTTCCAGTTGCTATGCAAGATAAAGTAAAAGCTCAGCTTGATAAAGGTGTGATTTGTCCAGTCACAGAACCAACTGAACGGGTAATGTGATAGTGTTCAATCTCGCCGTTTGTTCTTACACATGGGTTCGGAGCCGATCCTCGGCTCCGTGCCGGCCTCTTGCAAGCTCTGCATCGAGAAGAAGCTCGAGACAATCTAATACCCACAATCCCCCTCTGCCTTTACCTCAGATCTAGTTTGCCGCTGCTGCATACGCATCGTTGGGAGCTAGCTCGAGAGTTTCTAAGCTAAGATATAACTTTTTGTTGTATTTTATTAAGGATTCTAGTCTAGTTTATATTATCAGTGTTAACAAGTGTGATTGTGTTGTGGTTCCGTTATTTCTTTCGTACCGTTAACCTTATTTATCGGTATTTTGTATCGGGCCTACACCCTTCATATCTTACCATATTGAGACAAATTTTTACGATTTGACAATTACTCGATTGACTAACTTTTTGGATTTGACTGTGTTTTTCTGGAGTTGACTTTTATTCTACAATGTCTGAGAAGGTAAAGTCTGGTTTCAAGCGTTGTCAGTGTGGCCAGAAAATGTCGGTCACTGACAACCATAGTTCCTGCGTCTACTGCCTTGGCCCTCTCCACTTACAAGAGGATTGCTCCATCTGTCACTCTTTTAGTGGGAGGGTCATGACAGATAGAGGAAACTGATGGACAGAGGTCTATTGAAACCGGCTTTCCAAGAGGCTTTGGATGCTTCTGACCAGGCATCAAGTCCTCTAAGGAATGGCCGACGCCGGAGCCTAAGTCATCGGCTCCGAGCTCTTCTTCAAAGGTTAGATCACCGGTTCCACAGACTTGGGCGAGTGTTCAACTGGTATCGGTTCCTGAGCCTCGAGTCTTGGAACCGGTGATGGAGCCCTCCTTCTCCATATTGAGGTCGGCTCCGTCTTGGTTCCTTCGACCCGTTCTTCCTCCAAACTTTCGGATGTCGATGTGGATCGCGTGGTGCAGAAGTTGTTGGAGCATTCGCCCTCTCTAAACTTATTTCGGTTTCCACTCAGTTGGTGTCGAAACTTGAAGGCCTTCCTGTATCTCCATCCATTCCTCCTCCGAAACCGATTCAGTCTTTGGAGCGGAAGAGGCTGATCTACTGATTGTGGAGCCCTCGGGTCCAGAACCGTCTTTTCTCGGTCTGTTCCTCACCTCGACGGTCTGTTCTTGGTTCCGGGGCGAGAGTCGAACCGGCGTTGGTTCCGACTCTCCCCTCGGGCCTCGGCACGGATCGATTCGGCTCCGTCCTCGGGTCGATGCCTCGGTGCCCGTGTCGGGATTCTCCCATTTCTTCAGAACCGGGAGACTCTTGATCGGGACCGGGGCGTTGACCTGATGAGGAAGGTGTTGTCTACCCAGACAACCACATCAGTGGAAGCAGTTTCTCCTCCCCATAAAGGGCCTTTGTCTTCATCTGCACCCATGGCCACATCCAAGCGCCGGGCACCAGTGCCTCAGCCACCCCTGGAGGTGCCCCTCTTCCTCGAGGCTTCTTGGATGCTCCCCACGAGGAAGTCCCTAGGAAGAGATTGTGTAAGAGGAGACACTTGGATTCTCCACAGGAATCCTTGACATCTGATACTGACTTAGATGAGTCAGAGGGTCCCCTAAGTCACCTTCAGAAGATGTCTCTTTTCAGACATTTTGGAGATCCTGAAACAGAGAGGTGACTGGCAGTCCCTTCCCTTCTGAGGATGAGTCAGTTCTGCTGAAGGCATTTGGTGCTCGCCCTTCCTCCTCCTGGGTCACTCCGCCCTTGAACTAATGGAACTTATTGCTCGAAGGGTGGGAGACTCCTGACACAGTGGAACCTGTTCCAAGAAAACCGAACAAGTACATCACAGCACCTCAGGATAAGTCCTACCTTACAAAAGGAGTTCCAGTAGACGCTATGGTGGTGGCTGCAGCCACGAAAAGGAGATGTCGGAGTCTTCTTCGTCTGTCCATCCGCCTAATAAAGATTCTAGGGCGATGGATAGATATGGGAAGCGCATTTTTAGTTCAGCGGCTTTTTCCATGCGGTCCCTGAACTATTTGACCCATTTTACCGTCTGCAGAGGGATCTAGTCAGAGAGTTGGGAGATACCCTCCAGGGTGCTACAGATGCAGCTGTCTCAGAGAAAGTGACAGCAACTTAATACCCTAACATCGATTGTTAACTCGTCCATGAGGCTGATTTCGCGAAGGTTCGAGTAGGGCAGCAGCTTCAGCGATTGCTCTTGAGACAATCCTGGATGCGCCTAGCCCTCGCGGAAGCCTTCAAGTCTTCCTTTACAAACGCCCCATTTGACGGTGCCACTCTTTTGGCCCCAAGGTAAAGGAGACCCTTACCGGTGTGAACAAGAGGGAAAGACTCTGTCTGCTGTCGGAGTCCGTTTTCCACCCCAACCAGACCGTACCCCAAAGGGCAACGCGGTGGGAAAATGTGGTTTCGAAAACCCCAAGGGTCTTTCTCAGGCACACAGGGTGATGCCCCCTCTAGAGGCAGAGGAGGGGGCAGAGGTGGAAGACGCCGCCCTGGCGGCAGAGGTCCGCAACATCAAGGTGACAGGAAACACTCCTGGTAAACCTTTCCAGCACTCCTGAGAGGAGGCCCGACTGTCCTGCTCTGGAGGCAGTGGGGGTAAACAGCTTTATACCCTCAGGCCTGGCAAGATATAACTACAGACAAGTGGGTAAAAAGCGTAGTTACCAGAGGTTACTCCATACCCTTCCTATCCTATCCCATTCCAAAGAAAAGACTCCCAGATGTACGAGCCAGCAGCTTTAGAAATTTCAAAGCTGCTAGAAAAAGAGTCATCCAGCCAGTCCCAGCGGACCAGCAGGATTAGGGACTTACTCAAGGTTCTTTTAGTTCCAAAGAAAACAGGGGACTGGAGGCCCATTCTAGACCTAAGCTACCTCAATACTTCGTCAAGAAAGAAAAGTTCGAATGGTCACGCTTCAATCGATCCTTCCATTCTTACAGAAGGACGAGTGGATGTGCTCAATAGATCTAGAGGATGCATACTACCACATCAAAATGGCCAGGGCATCCAGAGATCATTCTGGGAGCCAGTCACTTTCAATTTCGAGCCCTGCCCTTTGGTCTGACCTCAGCCCCCAGGGTCTTCACCAAATGTATGGCAGTGGTAGCGTCTCACTTGAGACGCCAGGGGATTCAGGTGTTATCTGGGACTGGCTCCTTTTTTTCCACCACCCCCGGCCAACTACTGCAGGCCAGAGACTATGTTCTTCAACTGTGTGTTCACCTAGGGATCTCCGTAAATTTTGGAAAATCCTTACTTCAGCCATCACAAAATATCTTGTTCATAGGAGCAGAGTTAAACACGTCAATTAATTCTGAGGCTTCCCCAGAAAGGATGTTATCACTGCAGACTCACATCGTCTTCTACTCTTGTCAAGGAAATCTCCTGCAAAACTAGTACTGAAGGTGTTGGGCCTCATGTCAGCCTCCCTTATTGCAATTCCCTGGGAAGGCTGCACATGAGAGTCCTACAATGGCTACTGTTTGCTCAATGGTCATTTCAACAACTACCTCTAACACACGAGATTCTTATAACAAAGACTTGCAAAACAGATCTAAACTGGTGGCTTCAAGCGTGCAACCTTTCCCAGGGAGGCCGTTTGTGCTACCACGCCCACAGTTACGGTGACCACGGACGCTTCCCTGATAGGGTGGGGGCATCTTTCAGGGATAGACAGTCCAAGGCGAATGGACCAATTTGGAGTACAATCTGCACATCAATGTTCTAGAGTTGAGGGCAGTGTTTCTAGCGTTGCAACACTTTGCTCCCCTTCTTCCTCTAGGGACTATTGCAGTTCAGGCGGACAACATGTCGGTAGTCTGGTACATAAACAAACAAGGAACCAAGTCCTATCAACTATGCAGAGGCCATGAGAATTTGGCAGTGGGCGGAGTCCACGGGTCGCTTAATAGCAACGCACATCCCGGGGTCATCCAACGTCATAGCCGACAGGCTGAGCAGAGCAATTCTGTTACCTTGCAGCACGAGTGGTCTCTAAAACAGTCAGTGGCGAAAAGGATTTTTCGCCGTGGGGCCCCAACCTTCCTGCGACCTGTTTGCGTCTCCAATGAATGCCAAATCGGGAGCTACTTTGCCCTATTACCCCTCCAGGGAAGTCCCCAGGACGCACTGGTTCTGATTGGCCCCGACTCCTATACGCATTTCCCCATTTCCTCTGATATCAGTTTCTCCAGAAAGCCAGGAACCTACACAGGACGATAATCCTCATTGCTCCATTCTGGCCTCGTCAAATTTGGTTTCCCTTCCTGAAAATACACTGCATTCGGGGACCCTGGATTCTGGACCCAGAGCCAGATCTATTGACTCACTTTCGTCAGGGGTTCCCCATCTCCTGTCACTCCATCTAGCAGCTTGGCTGCTCCAATTCCCAACTTAGCCAGGTCTGATCTTTTGTCACCGCAGTCCAGGATATATTAGTGGCCGCATAAAGCTTCCACTACTAAAACATATACTAGCAAATGGAAACGGTTTGTATTCTGGGCTAATACACACCATGTGGATCCCTTTATAGCTCCGTTGAATAAGATATTAGAGTTCTTAACAGACTTATTTCATCAGGGTGCTTCTCCTGCTACTCTAAGAGTTCAGTTGGCTGCCATTTCGAATTTCCATGTGGAAGAATGTGGAGCTCCTATTATGGCTCACAGACTTTGTAAAGCCGTTTTAAAAGGAGTTTTTCATATTAGACCACGTCAGATCTCGATCACCTTGGAGTCTAAACTTGTTGCTATCTAAATTAATGTTGCCCCTTTGAACCTGCCTCTTCTTGCCCATTAAAATTTTTGTCCTGGAAAACTCTCTTTCTGGTAGCCATTACTTCTGCTAGGCAGTGTCTGAACTTCAGGCTCTCTCCATCAAGCACCCTTATTTGATCTTTCACTCTGACAGAGTTTCTCTTCGAACCAATTCATCCTTCCTCCCTAAAGTGTGTTCTATTAACAATATTAATCAGTCCATTGAATTACCCACTTTCTTCAAAAACCACTCCAACAAAATGGAGTATATGTTACACAAATTGGATGTTCATAGACAGCTAAGGTTTTATTTGGATAGAACAAAAGATCACAGGAAAACAGATCAACTCTTTGTGGCTTTTGCTGATAGCAGGAAAGGACTTGCAGTTACCAAAAGAACTCTTTCTAAATGGTTAACGGATTGTATAATCTATGTCTACGATTCTGCAAATCAACCTTTTACACAAACCCAAAGGACATTCCACAAGGTCAATATCTACGTCTTTGGCTCATGCAGCTCGCCTACCTCTGGATGCTATTTGTGCGGCTGCTAACTGGTCTAAGCCACATACATTTATTTCTCATTATAAAGTAGACAAGGTTTCTAGGGACAGGGCAACCTTTGGTTCCACTGTGCTCAAGAACGTCCTCCGTGAGTTCCTCAGGATCAAGGAGCTAGGACCCATGTGTAAGAACAAGCGAGATTGAACACTATCACATATAGAAGTTATGTCCTTACCATAACGTTCCATGTGGAGTGTTCATCTGCTTGTTCTACAGTCCCTCCACCCTTAGGAAGAGCGTTCTTTGATGCCTGGCCAGAAGCATTTTTTGCTACTGTTATTATTCTGTGTACATAGTTGGTTTACACATATATTTTTATATGTGTCTGTTTATATATGTATAGGTGTATAGCATGAATGTGCTATTATGTAGATTGGTTTGCTTGCAAACTAGATCTGAGGTAAAGGCAGAGGGGGATTGTGGGTATTAGATTGTCTCGAGCTTCTTCTCGATGCAGAGCTTGCAAGAGGCCGCAGCTGAGGATCGGCTCCGAACCCATGTGTAAGAACAAAGGCGAGATGAACACTCCACATGGAACGTTATGGTAAGGACATAACTTCTATTTGTCCATGGTAGCCGCTCACAAAAAAAGCTCAGATGAAATCAGAATATGCATTGACCCAAGAGATTTGAACAAAGCATTAAAAAGACTGTATGCATCCAATGTGCACAGTTGAAGTTGCAGCTCTAATACCGACTGTCACTATTTTCTGTTCTGAATGCAAAGAATTCATTTTGGCAAGGGACGCTGGATCACAAATCCTCATTTCTAACTACTTTTGGTACTCCTTTTCAGATACCGATTCCTAAGGATGCCATTTGGAATAAATTCTGCAAATTAAGTTTTTCAGCGTTCAATGGAACAAATTTTTTTAGGTTATCCTTGTGCCATAATAGTAGATAATCTGTTGGTTGGAGGCAGTGGTGCAGAAGAGCATGACGGAAACCTCTAGAAAGCTCTAATCAGAGCACATGAAGTAAACCTAAAGCTCACGTCCACTGACGTGCAAATTCAGACTTTCAGAAATTACATATGTAGGACATTTGTTTAGAGGTACAGGCTTGAGACCTGACACAACAAAGTAAGCAGCAATTCTAGAGATTTCAGCACCAATGTGCAAAGTTTACAGTGTTTTCTGGGCATGGTCAACTATTTAGGCAAATGTATACTAGACCTTAGTGAGTTAACAGCATCTTTGAGAGTTAGCATGTAAAAATGTTACATGGACATGATTGGAACATCATCAGAAGGCATTTGAAAACCTTAAGCAGAAAATTTCCACCCCACCTACCTTAAGATACTATGATGTAAACAAACCAGTTATTCTTTCCTGTGATGCTTCAAAATTTGGCCTAGGCACAGCCATACTTCAAGAGGGCAGACCAGTAGCCTATGCATCTAGAACACTAACCTAAACTGAGATAATATGGTCAAATTGAGAAACCGCTTTTGGCTATAGTATTTGCATGCTCTGTTTCATGATTATATTTATGGTCAAGCTATTCAGATTGAAACTGATCATCAACCTCCTCTTAGTATTCTAAAGAAGCCTATGCATTCTGCTCCAGTGCGATTGCAAAGAATGATGCTCAGTTTGTAAAAGTATAATTTCAAATTGGTCTACACTAAAGGCATATTGCGTTATCTGACTGATACTTTATCCAGATCTCCTAGAAATACAACAGAACAGTTGACGCAGAGACTTTTGACTTTGATATGACATCAGTGCATAATTTTTCCACCACTAGACTAGATGAGTTGAGATCACACTGATTAATCCAATTTCACAGAACCTCAATCATTATATTAATGTTGAATGACTGTCAAAGCAATTTAGTTTATCACCTGAGGTGCAAGAGTATTTTCTTTATAGAGATGAATTGTTGATAGAAGATGACATTATTTTCAGTGGTCCTAAAATTGTTGTTCCTGCTTACTTGCAACAGGAATATATTCATATTTTGCATCATGGTCACCCAAGATCCACATCCACTAAGAGTAGACCCGGAAAATTGGTATTTTGGCCTACATTATCAAAAGACATTTATTTATTGACATTTGTTAACCGGGTTAGTCCAGCTGCAAGCTCCAAGAAACATATAGCTTACAGAAAAATGTCACTATATACATTCATAATATGATAAGAAATTGATTATGCAATAATTGAAATTCAGCAGCAAATGCAACACTTGTAGTTATATCTTTCATAAATTTACAGAGTAGAGATTCATTTACATATTTACAAGAGTTCGGTCCATCAGAATGAGTATAAAGTAGAGAAATATCCCCTAATAGAGGGAATATATTGTTGAGCGAGGGGGTTATAGACACTATTCCCAAGAGGAAGAGAGGAGTTAAGTTGGGGGCTTGACAAGAACAGATTTTGGTGTTAAGCAGATGAAGTTTGGGATTTTCTTTACTCTGGGATGGGTGAATGGTGGAACATATGTATGTAGGAAGGTTGTTCAAAGTTTGGGTGATGGAGTGTTTATATAAGAGTTTGCCTACTACTTTTTTAGGTTGGTAGGTGTGTAGTAGTTGCTGATTAGAGGTATGGAGAGTGTGAGAAGGTGTGTAGCTAGAGATGAAGGAAGAGAGAGCAGGGCAAGATGAAGGTTTGTAGAGAATGTAGTTTAGCATTTGAAGTTGTGATAGCAACAATAAATTGTGGAATTCAAGACGATGGATGAAAGGGCTAGGCAGTGATGCATATTGTAAGTAGAGTTTGTGATGAATCTGGCTATCTTATGGTAAATTTGTTGGAGTTTGTTAAAGGTTGCAGTTTGAATGCTGGTGAACACAGAGGCAGCATAAAGAAGGGAATGGAGGAGGAGAGCTTGTGCAAGGGAGAGTCTAGCATGTGGCGTTAGAACTTTTTGGTTACGATATAGCAAACCTAGTTTCTTGTTTCTTTTTTATACATTGGAGAAGGTGCATATTAAATTTTAGTTCATCATCGATGATGACTCCAAGGAGTTTTGTGCAAGTTTCAAGTTTAATAGTTGTGTTAGAGGAAGTGATAGAAAAGGAGGATTTGTGGTGAGAAAGGGAGCGGAGGAGAAATAGTAATAGTTTTGTCTTTTTAGGGTTGAGGATGAGTAGGTTACTGGTAGCCACTGTTTGGTAGATAAGCTATGTTGAGTGAGTGCATGGAGTTCAGAGATGGTTGAACTGTAGTTGAGTGGAATTGTTGGCATATTGGATGAGAGAGGATTGTTTACAAGATGTGTGGGAGGTTATTGGTGAAAATATTGAATAGGATGGGGGCTAAGGAATGGAGCCTTGGGAACTTCAGTTGGGACAGGTAAGAATGGGGAAGAGGAAGAGAGCCATTTAACAGACTGCTGTCTGCAGGATATGTAGCTGGAGAACCAGGCTAGGGAGGAGGAAGATAGATTGAGACTTGCAAGTTTAGATAGCAGTAGGGGATGGGAGACTGTGTGAAACACTTTGGAAAGGTCTAGGAAGAGACAAGAGATAAATTTGTTGTTATCCATGGCATCAGCAATGGTATGGGTAAAGAATAGGAGAGTAGTACTATGGTTGGGACGAAAACCATGCTGGGGTGGGTGTGAGAAGATTGTGGTGAAGGAGGTGTTTTAGGAGTTGAGTGGATGCATTTTTTGAGTATTTTAGAGAGGAGGGATTGGATAGCTATGGGCCGATAGTTAGATGGGTCTGTGAAGTAACCACCTTTGTGTGGAGTTGTACTGAAAAAGGATTTCCCAAAGGTAGGTACAGTGGATTCCTGAATGGACCTATTGCTTAGTATAGACACTGGGCAAGCTATTGAATCAGCAGCCAGTTTGAAGAAGGTAGGAGGTAGATTATCAGTGGAAGGAGAGCAGGGCTTGAGCTTAAGAAGAGATTGGATGTGGGAAGTAGGAACAGGGTGTAAGAAGAAAGTATTAGAGTTAGATGCTATCTTTGAATGGAGCAATAAACACTACTTAGTTTTGGTAGACCTATTCAAATTGGTTTGAGACTGATCTACTACCATACTTATCCTCAACTATTGTTATTACCAAGTTGAAATGTAATTTCTCAGTTCATGGTAGTCCACACAAACTTTTTTCTGACAATGATACTCAATTCATTAACCAGTTGTTTCAGAAATTTGCAAAAGAATGGGCTTTGTACATATTAGTCCTGAATATCCTCAGTCCAGTGGTCTAGCTGAACGAGCAGTACAGAGTGCAAAACAGTTACTTTAAAGATTTAAGTGTGACAATACCAATGTATTCTTGAATTTACTTAATCTCAGAAACATACCCCGTGATGATATTCTTGGCTCACCTACTCAAAGATTACATTCCAGCAAAACTAGAACTACGCTACCTATTTTTTCAAGTTTGTTAGCCTAAACCCAAGAACAATAAACCATCAAGGCTCAATTATTTAAGAAACGTAATAAGCAGAAATCTAGTTATGACATAACGAGCAGATTACTCCGTTGAGGGAAGGAGAGCGTACGAATCCAGACAATTAAAGGTTTTGATCGAATAGGACAAATTACAGGCATCTGTACCGAGCCAAGATCTTACTTGGTAAATTCAGGAGGAGTGGAGTATAGGAGGAATTGAAACATCTTCCTGTACCAGAACCATCATCATTGCAATCACAACATTGTATCTGTGATGCAAACTGTAAATCAAACAATGAGTCTGTTTCCAGACTAGAATGTGTTCAGAAGTCTGATTCTGTTCCAGAAAGTGATTCAGACATTCCATAGGTCAACCATTTTGCAGAAACTGTCCCAGTTGCTAAATCTAATTCCCAGTTTTATGTCACACGATATGGATGACTGTCTAAACCAAGTGTGAAATACACAGCAACATGGACTTGATTGTATATACCTATATGTTTAACATTGTATAATGCATGTCTGTTGATTATTTGTGATGTCTGCATGCCAGTATCATAACAGTTGTATGGTCTATTTCTCAAAGAGGAGGGATGTAGATCAGATTGTAAAGTGTGTGCGCTTGTATCTTTAAGAAGCATGCAAGGCTGTATGTGCACGTATATAACCCATACACGTGCACAACCTTAGTGCCATTTTGAAAGAGCAGCTAGGGAGTAAGCATGCATAATCATAGTCATTAATTGTATACAAGTTACTTGAGTTAGTTTATAGTCAATAGTAGTAATTTGTTTATATATACTAAAGCTGCTTGAACAGAACCCACGAAGATTAATTTATTCATGTCCTAACACGAAAGTGACAACCTGTAAGTGGTAACTGCATTCCTGGATTCTATCACATTTTCATGTAGTGTGGAAAAGTTTAGCTGCTTCCGTTTCACAGTAGAACATGATGTTCTTCATCTCACATTGCTGCAGTCCTTACACTTGGGTAGTCGCAAGTGCGGTTGGCGTTCTGAAATTTTGATTCAATAAACGCACTATAACAGGTTACTACCCTACCCCCTCCCTTCCTAGGGGCTATACCTCCTGTTTTGGATGTGGTGGAAGATGTTTTGCTCCTGTTTAAACCGATAGGTAAGCGGGGTCCTATAGAGAAAAGTGGCCTAGGATTTTATGTTCCTAGTACCAAAGAAAGGGACACGTGGAGACCAATTTTGATCTACTGCGCCCAGAGTGTTTACGAAAGTTCTGGCTCACAATGGTATCTCAAAATGTATGGGACACAGCACTGCCAGGATTTGGACAAAAGGTACTACTAGGCCCAGACAAGACAAGCCAAGGATGATTTGGTTTGTCTTCTCTTAAGGTTCATGCTGTTCATGCTGCAGCACCACTCACTATGATTGTGACACCCACCATTCTCATCCTTGTTCAAGCAAAGCAATTTTAAGAGGGCAAAGTATGATACCTACCTAAGAGCTCCTACTCCTGCTTGGGATCTCAATTTTGTGTTGGAGAAACTCACTCTACAACCTTTTGAGCCTGCAGCTACTACTGAATTAAGTTGCAGGCCCCATATGGTGGTTGAGCCTTCTTAATTTTCCATAAGGGTATCTTTCTGCATTACTAATCTAATCCTTCCTTGCCTAAAAAAGTGGTTTTGTGTGTTTAAACCAAACAAACTATTCATTTGCCTTTTTTTTATGCATCCCAAAATAAAAAGAAAAAGATTTTGCACACTTTAGATGTAGGTATTATTTGGACAGAACTTTTCAGTCTCAGCAGTTATCAGTCTTCTTTTGTTTTTTTTTTTTTTGAGTTCAGGGCAAGCCTGTAAAACAAACTATTTCTAAGTGGATTGGGTTTTCATTCCACTAGCTACTGCCACTGACTAGCTTTTTGGGGGGGGCAACTAAAGGATATTTTGGAGGCAGCTACTTGGAGTTCAGTGCATACTTTCTAGGCATTATCACCTACCACTTTACTCTAAATCCAGGGCTGGTTTGCTGTTTTGCAGCATTTGGCAGCTCTTGCTTCCCTGTATATTTTGGCCACACAAGTGAAAGGACTGCAGCAATGTGAGATGAAGAAGTACCTAGATGTTCAAGATAGACATTGCTGCAGTCACATTTACCCTCCTCTTTCCTTCTCTGTAGTTAGAAGCGGTTGTGTGGGTTGGGTTGTAAATAGGGTGTATATTGTATATATTGTACATATTTTTAGTGCTAGGATGGTTGGTTGTTTGTTTGCTGTCTTTTGGTTTTGACCTTTATTTCTAGGGTCATTTGTACCCTGACGTCCTGATGTCAGTCAAATGCTTTGACCGACGCCAGCCTTATACTTTGATATTCGGGGCCACCGCCGAGGACAGGACTACCCAAGTGTATTTCTGGTGGTCCTAATATACACTGTAAAGGCAACGACATATTTTTAACTCTGGTGGAGGGTTCAAAAAAATGGTATCCTTGCTTTATTAAGTGGTACTTCATCCCATTTTGCCTTCCAAGCTATTCCTAACCATTCTTGGTTTCATGTCTCCCAGTGTTATAATTACACAGTTCGCCATACCTCACATGAGAAAATGCCAACATTATCTCAGAAGTTTATGGGATTGTTTAGCCCAAAAAAATTGCAAGGATTCCTGTCTTAATGATTGATGAGTGTCAGTCCATTTGAAGTTGAACAAACCATTTCTTTCGTTTCATCTTAAGTACTCACAGCACATAAGTTGGACTTGGTTAGGTTTGCATCTGAAGTCTTGGGGACCATCACCTGAAGTACATACCATCTCAGATGATGTTGCATATCAGTCCATAGGAGATGTTGGCAGAGACTCAAGTTATCAAAGCATTCAAAAGTTGTCACTGCATTATCCAGGAGATGGGCAAGACTGCAGTTGCAATACACAATGATTACATTTATTCAATATCATATCTGCTTTGCAGGGTGACTGTGTGGCTAGGGAAATTGATTCAGTTCATAAATATCCAGTTAATGGCTTTTCAGCTGTTAGGATAAGCAGTGCTTTGGTGGATAGGCTAGGTTGCGTCATTCACTTAGCTCACAAGTGAATTCTAAGTACAGGGGTTTTCTGCTGCTTGCAAACCTGTGGTAGACTTCATTGCATTTCATGTCAGTACCCAGCTTCCAAATTTTGGTCAGAACAAGAAGACTCCTCATCAGCATGATGGTGGGAGGAATCTTTTTTGTACATTTTTCCACTGGTCTGTCATTCATGGGGTTCCTTTTAAAGGCAATAAAATATATAAGTATGATATCTGATAAGGACCACTGTTGGCTTAGTTGTCTCTGCCGTTGGAAAGTACAGGACAGTACCGTCTCCCTTTCAGAGGAAACTGCTTGCTTAGCTGGAAGGGTTGGAATTGCACCTGTACCCTGCACACACTGCATCTCTCAATATGGAAGCAGAAACAATGATTATAATTCTGATTAGGGACCAACTTTTCTCCAAGTTCTTCCATCTCGCAGGAAGCTAGCAAACCCACAAACCACTGTTTTGCCTTTTGAATATTTCAAAAATTGAAGTTATTTGCATTTCAGTGTTGGGAGTGTGGCCTAATGGTTAAGGTGTTTGCCTTACAAACACAAGGTGCAGGGTTTGAGTCTCACAAGGGATAATTGGCTAGGCTTAAAATGGCTCGCAAGGGCAGTTAGCCCTTGTACTAATCTATGAACCTAAGACAGTAGTAATGGTGGTTCTTCAGGTAGCACTGTTTATTGTACTTCACTGCTTATCTCATTTGCGTAGCCTGTCCATTAAGGCCCATTGCTTCATTTAATGGTGGTTCTTCAGGTAGCACTGTTTATTGTATTTCACTGCCTATCTCATTTGTGTAGCCTGTCCATTAAGGCCCATTGCTTCATCTTGTTAGCTTATCTTTCCTAGGATCCCACTTAAACATTTTATTCTAGTAATATAATATGTTTTTTGGAAGGAAGATTTTTTTTTTCCTTTAATACTTCTAAAAAGTCAGTTGTGCCTTCTTAAAATTGTAATTTTAGTCTGGAGTGACAATTGACTTCCTTTGAGCTTGTTTTTAGTTCCTTGAATACCATGCTTCTGCTGGTGACTGTATCCACCAGAAGAGTTTAAGTTGCAGACATTTGCATGCACCAAACCTTATGCCATTTCTCTAAAGTTAGCATAGTGTTCTGTACTGAACCCTTCCTTTATATGTATTCTACAACGGCCCCCCCCCCATTAATATTCCAAACTTTGCACGCCGATTGGTCAGCGTGCACGTTGTAAATCAGACTTGTACTAATGGAAAAAGGTCCAGTCGCCCGGACTTTTCCCATTAGTATAAGTCTTTTTTTACAGCAATGGAGAAAGCAGGATCTCCGTTGCTTTTTATACACTGTCTCGCTATGTTAAAGGAGTTTAACATAGCGAGACAGCTTTTAAAAAAGTAACTGAGATCTTCCTTTCTCCGTTGCTTTTTTTTAAAGTTGTCTCGCTATGTTAAATGGGTTTAACATAGCGAGACAGCTTTAGAAAAAGCAATGGAGATTCTCTGTTGCTTTTTTTAAAGCTGTCTCGCTATGTTAAACTCCTTTAACATAGTGAGACACTTTGTAAAAAGCAACGGAGATCTTGCTTTCTGTGTTGCTTCCACCCACAGCTCTGATGTACTGCGTAAGCATACGCATGTGCAGTACATCAGAACTGCCGTAGAATACCAGACAGCTGCGGAAGGGCAGCAAGGAGGCATTATACAATGCCATAATTTAAGAAAAGTAAGCATTGTTTTTCTTAAATAATGTCATTGTATAATAGCAATAACCCACGCCTGGGTGTGAGTAATGCTGGATTTACCCACGGTTGTCTTTGTTTGGCCACTCGGGCTTCGCCTCGTGACCAAGCCACACCAACCGTGGGTAAATCCAGCATTGCCCACACCCAGGCGTGGGTTATTACTATAATATCACATGTAATGTGCTGAATCAAAATAACTACTACGACCTTTATCCTTGCTCTCAGAATCCAATATGAGACATGCTGCAGCTGATGGTTCCTTGAAAACATATATTTCCAGAACTTGAGTGTATAAAATCTGATCATCCTATACGTTTTCCTTTCAACAGGTTTTATTCTGCTGTGGGGGAAGCAAGCAGTTTCTAACTGATGTGATGTTTGAAATTTTTGTTGAAAATCTATGTAAAAGCTTATTCAAGATCTCCTAAAAACTCTGTATATGACATATTGCTGCAACTGCCATCTTTTTTTCAGCAGTTTTTCAGTGGCAGATGTATTTGAATCACTGACCTAGCCTATATTCTACATCCTCACTAAATATTGCAAACTAGATTGTTTTCAAAGCAGTGGGAATTGCTATCCCTGCAGTCATTCAAGATATGTTGACTGATATTTCCAGCTGCTCTTTGAATGCATGGCTTTATATTCTACCTATAATTTAAGGATCCAGTGGATCGTGAGTTGTCCTCATTGTATACAATTTTGACTTCAGATGCCATTTTCACTCTTACCTCATTTGCTGATATCAGTGACCATTAAAGATAATAGTGTATGCTGTCTCTCTAAAATTATTAAACTCCAGTTACTCTCTCTTACACATAGCTGTGCAGCAAGACACCACCCTTTACTGCCTTTGCCGGCTTGCTTTTAAAGTTTGATCACTATCTGTTCCTACTAGTGTCTCACCAAGTAGTTTTAAACAAATCAAAAACTATTTAAAAAAAGAATGCGAATACCTTTTAACTTCATGGCATTTTAGTAACCTTGAAATATAGCTATGCCCTATCAGTAATCAGTTATCTAAATTATATTTTAGATAAGAAGGATCCTACTTTAGAATAAAAGTGGATCCACATCATAAGTTAATGAAGTTTGCTGAGTAATTATGTCAAGCAATGTAAAATCTGAGTCATACTTACAGAAAATGCATTGCTCGTGACCTTAAAGCATCACTATGAACAGCAGCAACTGGAAAAAAAATTCTTGCCATGAAGTTCCGCACTTTATTGTTTAACTTTTTTCTAACCCTAAATACCATAAAGGAGGCAGACATCCTGATATGACTTCATTTTCTTAGAAATTTACATGTTTACCCATAATGCACTGTAAAAAGGGTACAGCTGGTGAGACTTATCCCCAATCTGTCATGTCATATCATGATTTTGTTCACTGAGAATGGAAACAGTCGAAATACTTTTAATTTTAAGAATCCTCAGTAAAGTTATCTAACTGGTTTGTAGTGGTGCTCTTATATATTTTTTTTACCAATGTGAGAAAGTCTAAGAAAATCCCGGCAGAAATGCAAATAGTGAGTTAGCATAGCAGTTTAAAAAGTGAAATTTGTGAGTTTCGTGGCCTGACTTCTCACCTTCCTTCCTTCGATGAATCAGAGTATTATATTTGGCTTCCAAATCACATCTTTTTAGTGAAGTTGATCTTCGTGCCCATCAGTTTTCTTGATCTTTAGATTACGCTAGTCTCAATAGATTTGCAGCACCCAGAGAGGGAAATAATGCAGCTGTAAGCAACAGTATAAAGCTTTATAACCCCAGTGGGTGTGAAGTAACAAAAATAGAAAAGCATACAGGTACCTTGATATATGTGATTCCCTGGCAAGACGCTTTCAAATGTGATGGGTAAAATCACATAAGAGCAAGGGAGACCACTTCATTAAAGAATCCTGAAATTTCATTCAACCCCAACATAGTGAACTCTATGAAAGAGGACTAGGACAAAATTTCCAAAGAGGGTAAGAAACTGCAAATTCATGCTTTAATATGTGGAATTATGAAATAAATTTTGTAGAGGGGAACAAACAAACACTGGAAAAGAATGTTTGTACATAGCTGTCCTTTACCTGGGAGAGATAAGAGTATGTCCATATTATTGAGGCTACACAGCAGTAACAGTGGGACAATGATTTGATAGCATAATGTCTGGGGTTAAAAATGTACCAAGCTTGACTATAAAGCCCATAATTAGATAGTGATTTGCCAACCCCCAAAATCTGGATTATTTATAGGGAAATGCACATATATTGAGATACCCATTTTTATGTTCATTTCAAACCCACTGGGGTCATAAAGCTTTGTACTGTCATTTACAGCTGTATTATTTCCCTCTCCTGTACTCCATTGTACTTAAAACAGGTGTATATCCTACTGGATTTTATAAGGCATGTGTGGCACTGTTCTTGCCTAGAGCCAAAATTAGGGACATTTAAATTAATAAGGACTGATTATGATATGGCCAATGTTTGTGCTGGTGTGGATTATCGAAGATGTTCCTCCCTCATGGTAATGTGATGTAATATGGTGGGGTTGCTGAACATCCTGCAAGCACAGGAAGAGTATGTCTACTGATGAAGAAATCCTCCAATTAACTTGTATGACACCTAAATATGCCAAAATATTAACATTCAGGCTCTGGCTAAGACCATGTTGTATATACAGAGGGGATTTAGTGCCCACTGCCCGGAGTGGAATGTACCTGCATGCCTTGCTTTTCATTGCCCTATTCAACATGTAGAGTGCAAGTACTGAAAAGGAAATTCTCGATCACTAAATTTCAAACCCCTATAAATCTTGAAGACTTTTGCCTGTGCAGAACTGTTCTCAGAAACCCTGTACAAGCATGTTTAATAGCTGTGTAGAGGCAGCTGTACCCACCAGGATGATGTACAGCACTAACTCAAAAAACAACCCACTCTGGTGGAATCACAAAATCAATAGGATGTATAACAGGAGGAAGAAAATAGCAATAATTAGGAGGTGCAGCACCCAGAAGGATAAAAGCCCTCTCATAAAACTAAACAACTCAAATGACAAAGTCTACCAAAGCCAAATTTGAGGCAAGTTTGGACTCCCAGGCCAAGGACAACTACAAAGCATTCATTAGCTATGTCCGCAACCTCAAAAGCAAGATACAATTGTGTGCAGAGCTCATTGTAAATGGAGCTACCTGTACTGATCCAGAAGATGTAGCAAACCTGGCTGATAAATTCAGCTCCAGCTTGTGCTCCTGTCTCCCTTTCAACCTTCCCTCAAGAAGCATCATCAAATATAACTCCCCCTACTGTCACTAGAGAACAAGTCCTTCATACTCTCTGTAAGACCAAGGGCACTGCATCAGTGGGCCTGGACAATATCCCAGGATGCCTTCTAAATAGCATGAAACATGAGCTATCAGGGTCTCTGGAATTACTATTTAACTGTACTCTTCAAAGAGGCTTCATGCCTCGAGAATGGAGAAAGGCAACAGTCATCCCACTGCCCAAAGGTGGGCCATCTACAGACCCTGGAAACTACAGACCCATCAGTCTCACTAGTTTTTATATCTAAAGCCATGGAAAGAATTATCATGGAGATGATCAATAGAGATATAGTAAATGTCTAGACACTGGACCCAGCTTAGTTTGGTTTAGTCAAGGGCAGATCATGCCTACTCAGCCTCATGGACTTCTTTGAGAAGGTCACCATAGCAATGAATTGAGGGCAGAATTGTTCACACTGCCTACCATGACTTGGCCAAGGCATTTGACACTATACCCCACTCGGGCATTGTTGACATGCTCGAGGTTCTGTACAAACCCTATGTCACCTGGTGGGATAGTAAGTGGCTCACAGACAGGAGCCAGGAAGTTATAGTTGGGGAGTCCACCTCTACAAAGATGCCAGTTACAAGTGGAGTCCCTCAGGGATCAGTCCTTGGACCACTCCTTTTTGGTGTTTTTTTTCAGAAGTCAAGGCCAATGTTAGCAGTCTCTGGCTGACTAAATTTGCAGATGATTGCAAATTAGGAGCTCTCATTGAATATCACTCTCACACAAATGTTCACCAGGAGGGGCTGACACAGACAAATAACTGGTGTTAGAGCCACTGACTAAAACTAAATGCCAGGAAATGCAAAATAGTATCCTTTGGAAAGTCATCCAGCTCCGGTAACGATCATTTTGAGGTACACCCCTTAGAGTTGACCCAGTAGTCAGGGACTTGGGGACACACATAGATAGCAATCTAGCCTTTGATCATCGCGTGTCTACAGTGGTGAGGAAATCTTTCTATGTTGCGCAACTTATAAACAAAGGTATGGCATCAAAGTCCAAAGAAGTCATTGTTCTACTTTATTCGGCATTTATCAGCTCTATCATTGATTAGAATGCACCCTTTGGTATGTACCTAACCAGGCATATCCAACAACTGAAATGTCCACAGAGGTTCCTCACTAAAAGAATACAGGACATAAGTAATACATCCTATGCCGACTGGCTCAAGGCTGTATCCCTGTATTCTGTCTCCTACAGGCTTTTGAGGGGAGAGCTATGCCTGGCATATACAGGGCATTGCCAGACCCCAGTCTGATGGACCAATTCTAAAGACTTAATCCTTGCCTGTGGTATAAATAGGACCTGCTGGAGAGAGAGAGGTATGTATACCCAGAGACTACCCTGTCTTTAGTACATCCATGTGAAGCAGAGTTCCTCCATAACCCAGTTCAAGTGCAACTTGGACAACTAGATGGGAAAATGGAAATTCATCCCTGGTTTGGCACCTATGTCTCTAACGCAAACAGGTAACCTGTTAATGGTTCATCTCCCAGGCCCATGCTTACACCTATCAAGGGTATCAGAACTTGTCAGAGATTTTTGATGCATGGCTAGACTTAAAAAGGCCCTTGTGGTTGTTAGCCTAGTAAACGCCTATGAACTATGGTGTTTCCCTTGGACCTTTCAAATTCTCAGATAAAACAAAATGAAAAATACACAAGAAAAAAATGAGAGATGACAATGGTTTTGCTAAAGATCAAAATTCTCAAGAGTAAATGGGTGCTTTAGAAATGTTTCTATGCTACGAGGATTTTTTTTTTTTTTTACTTTAGATTTGTTTATTAGGGAAGTCTGACTGGACATGAGAAAGTCTTTTCAGTGGAGACCCATGAAGAAAAGCTCCATAAATTACAATAATACTGATAACAAGAGAGCAAACATGGTGGCACAAATTATAAAATTGCAGAGTACAGCTTTTCTTCATGGGTCTCCACTAAAGGATGCGCACACCTCCAGACCGGTAGCCCAACATAATCCATCAGCGATACTTCAGGTGCAGCTAACATTGGGTAAGACACCAATTCAGGCTGCAGTCTGTTACAGGTCCCCAACCATGTCCCAAGACACACTCGCTCCATGTTCCTAAGCACCCTGGAGAATATTAGGGTCCAACCTAACACACATACTGGGCGACATCAACTACCCCTCCATTAACTGGGAAAACTACTTGTGTACCAATACACTTGCCCAACATTTCCTGGAATTCATTAATTCCCATGCCCTGGACCCGAGCTTCTTGTTACCAGCACTAGCGGTAGCAACATCCTCGACCTGGTCAATTACTAACATGGGTGACCGTTGCTCTACACCAATAGTCATTTCCTTCCTAGTTCGATCCAACCACAAACTAATCACCTTGGAAATCCACATCCCTCCCACACAAAGGTAACCACCATGAAAAACTCTAAAGCTAACTTTGTGCTCCTAAGAACAGAGGTGGCTAACTTCATGACACCCATGCAAATGGAGAATAGTTGCATGACCGCTGAATCATACACCAGTGCACTGTATGAACACGTACACAAATGCATGGATCTCGCCATACCCAATATAATCAAGATGCTCTCCTCTAAAAAAGGAAGCCAAATCTGGTGGTCACCTGCCATAAACAAACTCTACAACAGAAGGAGGAATCTGATGCAGAATAAGGTGAATTCCCAAGACTGGAAAAACTCCCTTATCGGCCTCAACAAAAAGTTGAGATCCTTCATCAAATCATCTAAAGCTAACTATGAAAACAGAGTTGCAGCAGATAGTAAAGACAACCACAAGGCCTTCTATAGTTAGGTAAATACCGAGCCAACAGATATTGCCAATATACTGGCCGACCGATTCAGTGCCAACTCCCCACCCCACCAAAGAACCAATCACAATACTAGTGGATTGCCAGGCACCCAGTATTACTGCTGCACAGGTTAAAACAGCACTGTCCAAGGCCAAGAATACAGCTTCTATGGGACCTGACAATATCCCTGGCTGTGTTCTACATGAACTACAGAGTGAACTGGCACCTCGCCTATGTGCCCTGTTCAATCACAGCCTCACCTCAGGCTTTGTCCCTACCAAATGGCGCACTGCTATAGTCATCCCTCTCCACAAAGGAGGAGCGACTACAGACCCTGGGAACTATCACCCCATTAGCCTGACAAGTCTGATATGCAGAGGTATGAAACACATCATCATGGACCTAATAAACAAGGATATAGGGAATCTCCAAACTCTGGATCCCACACAGTTTGGTTTTGTGAAGTGTAGATCATGCCTGGTCAACTTGGTCTACTTCTCTGAGTCAGTCACCAGAGCTGTGGATGAAGGCAAGGTGGTTCATACAGCCTACCTTGATCTGGCCAAGGCCTTTGATACCATTCCCCACTCAGGAATCCTACAAAAACTCACTGAGCTAGGCATCAACCCCTATATCACTAGCTTGGTTACAAACTGGCTCACAGAACCCACAGTGTGAAAGTAGCTGACTCCAAGTTAGACTGCTGACCAGTCACGAGTGGAGTCCCACAGGGGGATCGGTCCTGTGTCCTCTCCTGTTTGGCATCTACTTCTCAGAAGTCCAGTCCAACACAATCAGACTCTGGCTGGCAAAGGTTGCAGACGATTGCAAGTTGGGAGCCATTATTAACTCCCCAAGTGATGTTAACATCCCACAGAAAGGCCTCACGGAGACCAATGACTGGTGTCAGAATCATGGCCTTAAGCTCAGTGCCAAAAAATGTGTTGTCATCCCCTTTGGGAAAAACCCATTTCCCATGAACTACCACATCAATGGTAGTCCACTGAACACAGAAGGCATTATAAGAGATCTGGGGACACAGGTTGACAGCAACCTCTCTTTTGACCACCACACTGCCACTGTGGTCAGAAAGTCCTTCTGTGTGGCACTTCTCATTACTAAGGGTTTTGCATCCAGGAAGAAAGAGGTCATTGTCTCCCTCTACTCTTCTCTAATTAGGCCAATCATCAAGTACAATGCCCCATTTGGCATGTACCTCACTAGAGATCTGCAACAACTGGAGAGGCTGCAAAAGTACCTCATAAAGAGGATCCTAGGCCTTAAGCACTTGTCCTATATGGACAGACTCAAAAAAACTCCAATTGTTCTCTCTCATATCGCCTACTTGGAGGCGATCTCTGCTTGACTTATAAAGCCATGTCTGACCCAGCTCTGTTAGAAATGCTACATCTAAAGAAATCCCAATCCCTCCACACCACACGCTCCAGAGACCTCAGCCCCAGGGATCACTCCAGTGGCTCTACTCGACAGAGGCACTGGAACCTAAGGCCGGGTGGCATGTTGCCAGGGTAATCCTATGGGCTAGGCTTGTAAAGGCTCCAGGGCCATTAGCCCAGTATACAGCTATGAACATGAGAGGGTTGTAAAATGCAGTGAAATGTAAATGTAATACTTCTGGACATGACTGCCTTCAGATTGAAAGCTCTGTCTTGGAACTTGATTATGTTTGGATAGCCTGTTGGCAGATGCACATCAGTATCAATTGAATGTCAGCAGGCTAAAATTGAATGACCCTGGAGTTAAAGTTCCAATGTTGTGAGGACAAAGTCCTACTTAAAATAATTTTTTTGTTTGGTGATCACAAATGTTAATACTTTTATTTCCAATCACTTTATTTTGGTGATTTTTATTTTTGATCATCGTTGCTTTTGAGATTTTACAGTGTATTTTCTGTCACTGTCCCGTTAGAGATAATTTATCTTACACACACACAGTGTGTATTTTTACATGAATATTGTTCTGTTACAACATTGTATTCTGTGGAGCCTTTCTCCCCGGGCCTCTGTAAACAAATGGAAAAAAGTGGGAGTGAAGCTATGTAACCACTAACTTAATGGTGTGTGTGTGTGTGTGTGTGTGTATTCATGGACTTAATCATTTGTTCAATTTTATTGGTTACCTTGTGTTTTAGAAGGATATAAAAGCATCATTGTAGTTATCCATCCACTTCTGATGAAGTCTACTTGGTAGAAACGAAAATGCTGTTGTTTTAAAGTGTATGCGTTTATGTGAGTGTTATTTTTTTATTAAAACTGCTTTGACTGGATCTGTGTTGCTGGTGATATCTTTCCTAAGTACCTTGGACTTGGTATTAGTGAAACTGTGGTGTATGTATATATATATATATATATATATATATATATATATATATATATATATATATATATATTAGGGAGATGCAATGAGCAGGAAAATTACTTTGATGCACAAATGGAATCTAGATGCAGAAATTTGTCATAAAATTACATAAATGTTTCATCTCTGAAAGCATACCTATTTTCTTTCCACCACATCTCAATACTATGTCCTTATGTCTCATGAGAAAGTTTTGAATGTAGATGCCTTTTCTTTAAAGAAAAGAATGTCTCATTGTATTCTTTCAGCCCTAATAGATGTCCAGCTTTATAAGCTTTTCATACATTATCTAACCACCTGTAGTTTCCTATTACAAATATACCACTTGAACTACCAAGTTTATCATTCCCCTTTCCTCCACATATGTGGCTTAGAACTAGTAAACTTTTAGAACAGAAATCAGAAATGTATTGTGTAGCAGTGTGGTCATTTCTTCATTTAGACTGCATGTGTAATTGCAAAAAAAGTAATGACTTGCGTCTTCTGTCCTCTTACAGCAATTGCTGTAGTTTAGTATACACTTCAGATAAAGTTTCTGTGTTATTTTGTCTGATAATTTGGTTTACTTGTATTTATCTCGTCTTTTTGTTCTCTTCGTATCCTTCTCTCCTCTGCCCCTCCTTGTCCTTATATATGCTTCCTTTTTTATTCTGTTTCCTTAGGTTGCTAGTTTTTCTTTGAAGTAGTTATAAAACATAATTTTCTATGTAAATTTTTAAACATTTTATATGTTACATTATTCGTACTTTAATTATAGCCATTCTGTAGGCATACAGATTTGGCTTATATTTGTATTGGTTATAAGTATACTGAGCCAACACTTTACATTTAGGCTTGTATACTGTGTGCCTTTTCTTCATTATGCGTTACGTAACTTCATGTAGCTTATCCTGGATCTTCTCCTTGTGCCTCTCATGAATGCTGACTCTGCCCAGTCAAACTGTCCCAGTTAACAAAAAAACAAAACTAAAAAATGTACTTGATGTGTGCCATCTTTCCTTTTTCCTTAATTCAGAAAACTCTCTACACAAGAAATGTCAACCTGACTTTTATGGCCATTTCTTAGTCTACTCTTTTAAATGACCTAATTTCTTTCAACCATGGATGCCTAAATTGCTAAACCAAAAATAAAACAAATACAAATAGAGAAGTTAGTGTATTTCATCCCAGTTTAGAACTCAGAATTTATCAGCTCGATGATAGAATTTTTAATTGCTAATAAAAATTAAAATAGTTTAAAAGAGGTTAAAAGTACTAATACAAGAAATCTTACATGTAGTAGTAAGAAAGATTAATTTTACTGGTTCACAAGGTCTGGGTCCTTTGAACTGTTTTATACCAATATTTCTAGATTTCTTAAACTACTTATTTGTTTAAAGGCTGGCTTACTGTTCAGGTAAGTAAGGTTCACTTTTCTACAAGCTCTGCAAGTCTACAAATTTTCCATTATATAGCAGTTTGTTTTCTTTTCAAAGCCTTCCTTGAAAGAATCATTCATTTAAGACTTTCAGCAAGGAAATCTCATTTGTCTGTGATTGGAAATTCTTGTTAGCGATGACTTAATACCCACATTTAAACCCATGAATTTAGCAGAGCTAAAATACTGCTCATAAAGTTACTCTCTAATTTTTCTTGCAAGAGGATTTCAGTGTTACAAGCTGTCTTATGTAAACTGCGTCCATGATAAACAATTTCATCATTTAATGGATACTCATTTATTCAGTCACACAACATCTAAAATCTTATGATGTTACTAATTAAAACAGTGGCTTTCCCAAGGTTATAAAACACTTTTTTTTTGAGGTGGGCAAGCACCACTGCCCCCCTCCCACGCAACCCTCAATGTGAGGCAAGACCCACACACGTGATCCACACATACATTATATGTTGTATGTATGTGGTTGCAGTCTGAAACGCTGAATGGTCATAACAGTGAATCCTTTTTCAGGCTGTGAATAACAGAATGCTTATGTAAGTGAGTATTTTTTTCAGTGAAGTGTTTGTGGGTAGTCTTTTGTATGAGATAGTGGTGAAGCAAGAAGGAAATTTCACTTACCCAGCTGTTGTGCGATCTGTGAGTTGCTATATGTAATTAGCACTGGTGTGAGAGTGCAGGTGTGCTTACTTCCATTTGCTGAAAGTGTTTTCATTTTTTTGGTTTAAATCATTTTAGATTTAATCAAAAATGATTGTTCTTTTCACTGTTTGGTACTGTGAATATTCAATAATTGTGTATGTTGCATGTTTGTATATCGGTATGTGTATGTTGCATATGTGTGTGTGTGTGTATATATATATATATATATATATATATATATATATATATATATATATATTATATATATATATATATATATATAAAATGTATATATGTGTGTGTGAAAATGTGTGTGTGTATGTATATATATATATATATATATATATGTATGTATAATATACCACCTCTTGAGTTCACTCAAAAAATTAAGAGGGAAAAATTAGGAAATACTTCACTCACACTCTCACTTTTTTACTCTTCTGGTTTATCCACTTTGACCAGACACTGGTGACCTTTTCGGTCTGACATTTTGCAAACAGTAGAGTTTCCATGTAAACAGTCTGTCTTGGTATTCCTCGGTGAGAGTTTATTTTTATTTATTAACCAGAACAGAAAACTGATCCATATGGACCATTTTCAGGTTCAGACTGGATGCATAAATACATATACTACGAGCAGTCAAGAGAGTGTTTCAAGTAAATACAAGCAATGTTAAACATTAGTTAATTAATGTGTAATTGAAAACAACCAGTCTTCATGCCCATAAATAGCTTCTGAAGTGACTCTTAAATCAATCTGTTCTGTTGGTGTTCCCTGCAAACGTATTAAAATGGTAGGGAACAACTGCCTGCATCTGTCAATTTTCACAACATAACTGAGATATTATGCAAGAAGTATTGATTTCAGAAAGGCCAATCAGCTATTTATAGCCTTTAAAAATGAAAGAAAGCAGTGTCGCCAAGGTGGCTAACTGAGGGCAGCTACTGGTAAAAGCTCAGAGACTGAAAACTCTTCTATGACAGAAAATATTATCAAAAAATTAAAATTTGGAGATACTGGTTAGCTAATGTTATTCACTAAGAGAAGATTTATAGCTTCAACTTCTTCAAAAACAAATTTCTCTGTCTGAATTTCAACTGCTTGGTTAATAGGGAAGAGACTGCAATGAGTCACGAAAGAAATGGTACTCATTTTTCTTGTGTTTAAAACATCCAGTCAATACTATCTGACATGCAGGATGGCTTACTTAAATAGACAAACTAGATAACAAACTAGAAAGTTTCAAAAAAGAGACCAGAAAGATGGAACATTTAGATATTCTTATGAAGCAGCAAAGTACACAAATCTGCAGTATGGAAGATAATTTATATGATCATGAAGGAAGAATAACTGACAGCGAGTCTCGGACTGAATTTCTTTTAAAACGAGATAACTGGCGAATAGAAAAACTCAAAATTTAGAAAATAGATTGAAGTGAAATAACATTAGAATTCATGGTATACCTGAAAAGTATGAGGGAGACAATATTCTTCTTCTTTCGGCTTTTCCCAGTTAGGGGTCGCCACAGCGGATCACCTGTCCGCTCATGATTGGCAGTGGACTTGTGTCGAGTTGCCAGCCCAGTACCCAACCTCCCACAGAAGGCGTGCACACGCACACCCAAGGCCAATTTGTGATACTACTTTAGGCATAAAGAATGAACTTAATTACCTGGCTAAAATTATTTATTTTGTTTACCGGGTAATGTTTGACTGGGCTTGAGGCCCATTTTCACCGGAGGCCCGGGGAGAAAAGCTCCATACATACAAACAGAAAAAAATAAAATAAATGAATAAAACATTAAATCTGCCTGAAACTGTACCTTTTGGAATTGAAAGGGCACATAGATCACTGAGAGCACATTCTAGGAAGAGCACATTCTAGGAAGGAAAACTCACCACTATGTTCAATTATAGTTAAGGTCATTTCTGCCTTAGAAAACATCAGATATTAAGAGCAGTATGGTCCAACTCAACTATTGAAATAGGTGAACATGTACTCAGATTTGACAAGGATTATTCCAGTAAAGTAATGAGTAAAAGAAGGTCGTGTATCTGATGTTGACCTTTTCATTCTTCATCACTTATGGGTCTGGCTCTGGTCTGCAGATCTAACTTTTGAGCTTCTCCCTCTACCAATAATGCTGTACTTCATCCCTGTTTCCTCCGCTCTCATTTGCTACCATCATGGTTAGACGCAGCTTCCACTCTCAAGCATTAGTAAGAAAATTATTTTCTAAATTATTCCAGTTTCTATCTTAAAATCTTAAGATCTTTAAAACTTAAAATTTTCATTTATGCCTCCCTCTTAGCTTCGCTGGGCATTAGGAATAAGTTGTTTTTCTACCTCTTTTTAGTAGTCCTTCATACCATTGTTGCTATTCTCTTTACCTTTTAACCAGGGTAATTCTTAGAATTACCATAGTTGGTAACAATGTCCTTTTTCTTTTCAATGCTCTACTATATAAAAAAAATGTATACTTTATAGTTTGTTTTAGTGTTTTTACCTATAGCCTTTTCCTTGCTAACATGTCTGGAAAGAATGACTGGTTTTAAAAAAATGCACTTCTTGTGGGCATAAGATTCCCAGGTCAGATGCCCACAAGGAGTGCATTTATTGCCTTGGACCAAACCATTTAAATACGGCCTGTACAGTATGCTTTACTTTCAATGGTAGAGCAATGGCTGACGTATAACAAATTAATAGGTTTGCTTTGTGCTACTTTTTGGGGCTCAAACCCCTTCAAAAACTAATAGATAAGTTTCTTTGGAGCTCAAGAAAAGGTCTTCTCTGAAGTCCCCAAGGTCTTCATTGGAGCCTATTGAAAAAGTAAAAAAAATCTTGGATCCGACATCTTTGGATCTAAAGTCTGTCAGTCCATCCTTGGATCTGAAACCATCCTCTGATACAAAGGTTTCAGCTCCAGTAGTTATTTCTCCTTCACCAGTGTCATCCACACTGAATCCTAAGTCCTCTGATCTGAAGCCCGGTACATCTCATAGGGTTGTACTCCTGAACATATGATCTCTCCTTGCCTGCGCAGTTGTTTCAGACTCTGAAGAAACATTCTAGTCCTCCTTTCATAGCATCTTCTAAGTCTTCCAGAAGTTTATCAGAAGTGGATGTGGATAAGATGATGCAAAAATTTCTCAGAGCTCAAATGTAGATAGTGGTCCTGTCAGCTCCGTCCTCTGCCCACTCCATGAGTGTACATTAAAGTCCATTTTATCTCCTCTTCTGATTTGACCTGTGGTTTTGGAGCCCAGGATCCAGGATCCCCAAGATGCTTGGCGCCTGATCCAAGGAAAGTTTCCTCCTCCACTCCCAACTATTTCCCTGACTGGTTATGCTCTGTTAGCCTCTGATCAGAATGAGTCTCTGAGCTGAAGTGTCTGTGTTAGATCCGAGGAAGGTAGGCTAGTCTCCATCCCTTCCACTCAGAGGTTCGGCCCTAGACAGTACAGATCCAGTTCTCACCTCGAGGCACAGATCCAGAATGGCCTTGAACTACCTTCCCTGGAAGCTTTGGCTCTGAAGGAGTGGGTTGGGGCTGCTCCTGGTCCCTCAGCCTTTGAGGTGGTTGAAAGGGCTTATTCTGTCCAGAGAGAACGGTCTTCCCCATGTTTTGGATCCTACCCTTTTTCTGTCATTGTTTCCAAGCTCTAAGTAGCTCAGGCCTATTCCACTGGGACAGCCAGTTCCACTTAGTCTCCAGCCAGTTCCAGCAGAAGAACATCCCCTTCCTTCTGAAATCTCTCCAGAACTTCCCACGGAAGAAGTGCCTCAGAAGAGAAATGTGTAAGAGGGGAGACAGACTCCCCTATAGATCTCTCACAGAAGACACCAATTTTGATTGAGAGATCTCCCAGATCACCGGGTGACATCTCCTTTGGAGATATTCTAGAGATCCTGAAGCAGAAGGGTTGGTCTTCTGAAGAATCTGTGTGTTCTTGGAGGCTTTTGGTTCTGGGCTGTCTACATCTTGGTTACCCCCCCCCCCCCAGCAAATTAACTTATTCATATTGTTTCAATATTGTTTCCCACCGGGCATGGAACGTGCTGGATACTGTTGAGCCCATCGCCAAGCACCCTGACAAGTTTTTGGCCTCGCCTGCAGACAGACCCCACTGGAGCAAATTAATCCCAGTTGATGCTATGGTGGCGGCAGCAGCCACTAAGAAAGAGCTAGAAGAACAAAGCTCTTCTGTCCATCTGCTAATAGGAAGTTCAGAACATTGGACAGATTTGGAAAGTGAGTCTTCTCAGCTGCTTTTGCACTAAAGTCGCTTAATTATCTGGGACATTTTACTAGGCCTCAGATTTGACTAAAGAACTATCAAATACTCTGAGTTTGTCTTAGGATTTCAAAAGGACCTCCTCTCATCTGGCCACTCTTAACTATTTCAAACGCTTTTATGAGGTTAATCTCTCACACAGCTGAAGGGACACCATGAGCAGCCAGTTCAAGCATCATCATTGCCGAGCTCTTTAAGATGTCCTTTGTTAATGCCCCATTTAATGACATTTCCTTGTTTGGGACATACAAGATAATGCTTACCCTGCAGCAAACAAGAAGGAAGGACCTAGTCTGCCTTGGGGATTAAGTTTTCTACACCTCAGTGGACCCTCTATAGAAATCAGGGAGGTGGTAAAAAAAATGTGGTTCAGCCAGTCTCAGACCTTTCCAGATTAACTTGAGGACAATTCATCCAGAGGCAGAGGGGGGGACTTTTAATGGTAGACGTCTCCTTAGAGCAGGCCACAGAACCAGGGCTTTAGAGATTCTTTTTCAGACTGGCTCTATCAGTGCTCCTGAAGTGCTGCCCCACTGTCCGACTCTGGAGGCAGTCTGGGGTTGGTTCTCTTTGCACTTAGGTGGCTGGACAAACATCACAAGAGAATATCTGGAGGTTATTGCATAACATTTTTTCTCCTTCCTCATTGTCAAAGGAAGAATAAGAAACTTCCAAATGTTCCACCCAGTCAGAGGAAGGCTGCAGCACAAGAAATACAAAAGCTGATAGGAAAGAGAGTCATTCAGAAGGCGCCACCTAACCAGATGGGATTCACAGCTTATCTACACTTCTTTTTAGTGCAAAAGAAACCAGGGGACCTTAGACCCATTTTGGTTCTAAGAAAACTGAAACTGTATGTAAAGAAAGAATAGTTCCGAATGGTCAGGGTTCAGTCCATCTTGTCTTTTTTGCACAAGGATGATTGGATGTACTCTCCAGATCTTCAAGACACGTATTATCACATCAAAATAAACGGACAATACAGGAGACATCTTCACGGTTAGCTGGCAGCCAGTCATTTCCAATTCAGAGGTCTGCCCTTTGGACTCACCACAGTCCCCAGAGTGTTTACCAAAATGCATGTCAGTAGTCACAGCTCACTTGAGACTGAAGGGATTCCAGGTGTTTCCATATCTAGATGACTGGCTCCTAACTGCTCTATCCAAGCATCAATTTCGGCATGCCAGGGACCGTTTGCTCCAGTTTTGCAATGCTTTGGGCATTACGAAAAATCTTGATCAAAACTTGCACCAGTTCGGAACCTGGAATTCATCGGGTAAACAACACAGCATCTTTACCTATCTACCACATTACTTCTGTCAGAAATTTGGTTCAGGCCATCTTTTTCCCATTCGTCAATCCAGCAAGGTTAGTGCTTCAAGCACTTGAGTCGGTCAGCTGTCGTAATACTACTCCCTCTTGCATGCTTCTTTATTCGGGTTCTTCAATGGACTCTAGCTGTACAGTGGTCCATTCTGTATCAGCCCCTGTCTTTTCAAGTAAAACTCACCCAGATTTGCAAGCAACACATTCACTGGCGGAAACGGTCAGTCTTTTTCTGGAAGACCCTTTGTTCTAATAAACCTAGTAGCCACAGTAACCATGGATGCTACTCATCTGGGGGGGGGAGGCATTTCTTGGGAAGAACTGTCCAAGGCATGTGGTCCCCCCACGAAACCAAGTTGCATATCGGTATCCTAGAAATGAGAGCAGTCCTTTTAGCATTGCAGGCATTTCAAGATTCTCTTCTGTGGAAACTATTACAATTCAAACCGACAACTTGTATGTAGTTTGGTACATCAACAAGCAAGGAGGACCTCTATCTTACCCCGTTTGCAGAGAGGCCATGAGGGTTTGGGAATGGGCAATCTCATCAAACCACTTATGATGCACATCCCAAGGAAAGCAAACGTACTTGCGGATAAACTTAGCAGATCCATTTTAATGCCTCATGAGTGGTTTCTTTTGGTAGCAAATATGATTTTCAATTGTTGGGCCAACCTTGCTGCAACTTATTTGCTTACCCCTCTCAACAAGTGCAGCAACTACTTTGCTTTGATCCCCCCTCAGGGAGAGTCACCAGGACATGCTGTTCACACTTGGCCCATGGGTCTCCATTATGCTTATCTTCTTCCCCTGATTACAAAGTTTTTGAAGAAAGCAAGCAGGTTGAAGAGCTTAGTAATCCTCATTGCCCCCTTCTGAACTCTGCAAGATTGCTTCCCCCTTTCTGCAGTCTCAACTTCTTTATCCTCCATGGATACTGGAACCTACTCAGGATCTCCTCTCACCCATCAGGGATTCAACACTCCCAACATTCAGGCCCTCAGCCTGACTGTATGGTTTCTCCACTTTTGGTAATAGATAGTCCAAGCTCTCTCCCCCACTTTTTGACATTATTTTGGCTTCTCCAAATGATGCCGCCAAAAAAGTCTATAAAAGTAAATGGAAAAGTTTCTCTAGTTGGACATCTGATAGGAAGATTGATCCTTTTTCTGCACTGATTTCTGCTATTCTTCATTTTTGGACAACTCTTCGAAGGTGGAGCTAGTTTCTTCACAATTAAAATTCAGTTGCCAGCAATTTCAAATTCCCAAACAGGGAATAAATCATTTTCCTTGGCTTCCTGTAGCTTGTATATAGCTTTTTTGAAAGCCATTTTTCTTCTGAGACCTCTGATAAGGGATCCCTCACCACCTTGGGAGCTTACTGTGATACTTGAAAGTTTACAAATCTGATCTAAAATTTCTCTCTTGGAAGATGTTTTTCTTGGTAGCTATAACTTTGGCAAAAAGAATATCTGAATTCCAGGCTCTTTCAGCAAAAAACCCTTGCATTGTTTTTCATAAAGATAGGGTTTCCCTGCGGACCAACCCTTCTTTTTTTTTTTTTTTTTTTTTTTTTTACCTAACGTGGCTTTCAAAAATAACCTCAATCAAGCCATTCGCTTACTAATCTCTTTCCTGTTTTCCAATAAAAAATAAGGATAAAGCAGTGTTTCAGTGGAGTTGAGTAAGTGACTCCCTACCCTGTAAACTCACTCTGTGGTCATCCACACGAAGGAGAATTTGCCTTAACCCTGTTTTGTTGTCCTATGTAGTTTTAAATGAGTTTTATTAAAGAGTTTTGTATTTTAAACTTTATGGTTTATTTAAGGTGACCTTTTCCTTATCCAACCATCTTCATCGAAGTAGATTTGTTGGCCCTGGGGAAGGTTGTCTAGTTCTCTTTCTAGTATTGTCAGCCAATTCCTGGAACCTGCTCCTTTGAGGGTCTGGCCATTGTGTGAATATTGAGTTCAGCTGATCCTTTTAGTCAAAGTGGACTCATTTGCTCTGAGATGGGTTATTCAGTCTTCTGTCTAGGATCGACGGCCAATCCAGTTGTGCTGTACCTGTGAAAGAACTGTAGATGCTAAAGAAAATCAGCCCAGAGCTTGGTGCTAAGATCTCAGTCAAATAATTCTCAGTTCTAAAAGAATATGCTCGGAGAGCATGTGTTCATTCCAAAAAGATTTAATTGTGATTTCTTAAGGAAGGTTTACAAGCTCTGTTCAGTGCTAGTTAATACATGGAGATTCTGCTCTATTGACCAGAAAAGGGGTCTGTCAGTTCATGAACCAATTGTGAGTGGGTGTGTAGGTCGCTGTAGCCTTTATTGCAAAATTTGAGAAGACTTATTGGGGATGCCCTGTCTTACACAGCAGAAGTGTCTAACCTAGTCAGATGTATTTCATAGATATCACAGTAAAAAAAAAAACACTTCATATCTTCATAGCTGTGCCACCGACATTTTAATTTTTTTTTTCAAACCTTAGTTTAACAAGTTGTGTATGCTTTGAGTTTATAACAAGTCTGCTGTTAAGAAGAGGGTTCGATCTCCATTAAAGCTCTAATTGTTATCTCGACATCTGTTAAACATGTAAAGTAGGGTGTTTTCTGCTGTTGAACAAGAGCCCCAACTAGGGTGTCATTATAAGATAAAATCCTCTAAATAGGTTAAAAAAAAGTTTTAATTATTTGAGCAAAATAAATACTATCCTCAAGATCTCATTTTTACACTTGGTAAAAAAAAAAAAAAAAAAGAGCACTGAGCAGTAGCTGCCTGGAAGGAATCGGGAAGGAAAATAAAAAAACAACGTACATTTTGCCAGGAGCAAGATGCTGAAAACGGTTGTTCCCATGTGAACTTAGGGTGCAAATGTAACAAAGCCCTGTCGGGAGGGAAGAGCACTGAGGTGAAGCTATGTTCATCAGGGAAGCTTCCTGTGGGTTGGTGTCTCGAAATTCAATCTAAATGGAATCAATTTATGCAGGAAAAGGAGTATCACCAATGTGACTTGGAGTTAGCCAGACAAAAGTGTATTTTGTGGCCTTGATCGAGGGGTATGAAAAATCAACTCCGGAGGGTATAAATGGGCTTAGAAAATCAGCATGTGCAATAATGGACTGAAATATAAAAAGCTAAATATCATTCTTAATGAAAATTAAAGTAAAAAAACTTACTACAGCAAAAGCCATTTGAGGCGGAAAATAGCATTCAAAATACAAACTAAAATCAAAGGTTTATTACAGCAAAAGCCACTCTGGATGCAACAGGAAACTAACGCAGGTGATGTTGACTTAGGAAAAGACATAGTTATGCTCATGTGCCGGTATTTTAAACTGAGGGCAGGGGTCTATCTAGGGAAGGGAGTTCATGCCATAAGGGAGTCAAAGGAGCCAAAAGACTGGGTGAGAGCTAGACTGGGGTAGAGTGTAAATTCGAGCTGAATAAAGGTGACCTGAAGGAGGTTGAGGAGGTGGGTAGTTGAGCATTGGAGTGGCCTGTAGGATCAAATAACAGTGACAAAAGACCAATAGCTGGTCTTGAGTAAAGGAATAACGGGGGGGGGGGGGGGGGAGTAATACGCAAAATTTAGTCAATATTAGCGTGATGGCAAAATAACATTTATATGTATTGCAAAAAGTACCAAAAATTCAAACATAAAGCCAAGAGAAGGCAAAGTAAAGGGTGATTTTTACCTACACAGAACTAGAGAGTTCAGAAAATCTGATCAGCTATATCTCCAATATAGACTCAAAAAAGGTACCCTGGTCTCTGAGGTAACACTTTCAAAATGGCTTTCAGATTTGCATAACTTTTATCTATAAGTCTCAAAGTAGAGATCTCCCAAAAAGAGTTATAGCCCACTCTATAAGAGCCATTGCAACCTCTCCTGCATTTCTAGCTAAACTACCAATTGATACCATTTGTGCTGCAGCAACATGGGGAAAGCAACATACATTTATCACTCATTACAAACTTGATTTGGTCTCCAGGAACAAGTCCTCTTTTGATCCACGATTGAGGAATATTCTCACTTGAGCCACCCAAGAAAAATGGTGCTAGGGACGCTGTCCCAACCTAGTAAGAATAAAAACGAAGTAGAACAACATCACATAAAGAAGTTGTGTACTCACCATAACATTCCATGTGTGTTGTCCATCTTCGCCTTCATTTTGACATCCCACCCTCCTTCCCCCAACCATTTAGTCTGTATAATTGGATTACCTTAATCTCTGACCTTCATCTGTCTTAGAGTTGTTTTCTGTAATACCTTCATACAATTATTATAAGAGCAAACAAGATCTGGGGAGGTTTTCTGGTGTATGCTGGGATAGGGTTTAGCCACAAGCTGGCAGAAGACCTGCAGCTTGAATATAATGGCTGAGTCGGATCCGTGGATCGGATCTGAAGCCACCCTAGTAAGAATGAAGGAGAAGATGGACAACACGCATGGAACATTATGGTGAGTACATAACTTTTTTTCTAATAGTAGGGAAAGCAACCTGCCCAATACCTCAATTTCTCCTGGTAATGCTGCACAGTCAAGGTTGTAGGTCTGCACAACTGCCTGGATGAAATAGTCATGGGGCAAGATGGTGTATAGGACTCCACATCAATGGTGACCAATGTGGAAACCATTCTCAGTGTTATGCCCTTGATTTTATCTAAAATGTCCATGGAATCCAGGATGTAAGCGGGATTATTTTCTGCCATGGGCTTGATTTTAGAATCTAGGTGAATGGACACTGGTTCCATAACAGATCCTCTGCTGAAAACCACCAGTTTGTAGAGTGGGTCTAGAAGGTTCCTGTGGAGCCTGAGTATTCCAAAGAATTGTGGGAACCAGGGAAATAGGACTGTAAGAAAATCCACCACTTTCTCGCTAATAAGACCCTCATAGTATTGATCTTTAGGTCAGTGGAAATTTTGTCATAGGTGGCATATTTGTGGTTCAGTTCCGTACGTTTATAAGTGTCTGTCTTCTAGCATGTTAGTAATTTTCAGGTTGTATTTGTCGTATCAATGACAAGGATTTCTCCACACTTGTACTCTTTTGTTATTCGTCGTAATTTGCCTTGACTTAATTCTTTAAGTGCTGCATATTCTTCTTTGTTGATATTGTATATTCTTCTTTTTGGTGGTTTAAGTAGTTTCCTCAGGTCCACCTCAAAATTTTCTTGGAAAGCCGTGATGATTCATTTGGGGTGGTGGGCAAAAGGTGCTAGGTTTCTTCCAGGTTGCTGATCTGATGGTGTGGGCATCAGTCTCTAGCTTATCTCTCTTGTTATTGTGAAAGTGCAGTTATAACTGCAGTTTCCTGGTGAACAGTCTCAGGTCAATGATAGCGTGAGCTAGGTCCGCTCTCTGCTGTGGTATGTAAGTGAGGCCTTTCATGAGTAAAACTTTTTTTTACAGCCATTTAAAGAGGAGTTTATCTTATAATGACACCCTAGTTAGGGCTGTTTAAGGACAAAAAATGCCCTGCTTTACACGTTTAACGGAGGTTGAGAGAACAATTATAGCCTTATTGGAGACCGGTCTCTCTGCTTAGTAGCAGACTTGTTATAAACTCTTAAAGCCTATACAACTTGTTAAACTAAGGTTTGAACAAATTTAAAATGTTGGTATAGCTTTTTAAAACTAAAAATAAGATATGAAGTGTTTTTTACTGCAATACATCTATAAAATACTGCTGATTAGGTTCGACATTTCCACTGTGTAAGACAAGGGCTACGTCATCTCAAATTTTGTAGTAAAGGCTATGGCCACCTACTGGTCTACTACTGTACTACGGTAATTTTTCCAATAAAGGAAAGTACATGCCTGCCTTTTGGTCTAGAACATCTATTGATAACATTTGTACAATAGCTATATGGACCAAGTCTCATACCTTTGTTTCACATTACAAATTGGATATCATATCTAGAAATAGAGCCTCTCTTGGTTCAGTAGTACTCTGGAATATCCTTCCATGAGGGCCACCCAAGGTCAACTTAACTGGGGGATTCTGTCCAATAAGTAAGGAAGAATGCAAAGGTAACATCAGATTTATAAGTCATATACTCACCATAATTAGGCATCTGTGTTCATTTTCATTCTTCCTTAACTCCTCTCTCATCCATCCCTCATCCATTTTTCTTCTGGAATGACTTATTGGACTGTGTTTGGAACTTACAGCTCCAGGTTTGAGCCCCGTCTTTTCTGTCTGGTTATACCCATTTCTCTTCAGCTATTGGGAAATAGAGCAGCAAATTCAATTTGCAGCAATGGGGATGGAGTATGGCATTATGGGTAGAGGGAGGATCTCGGAGTTCGATGTGAAGTCTGCTAAGTGCAGCCTAGTCAGATCTGAGGATTGGATAAGGACCCATAAGTGAGGAAGAAAGAAAATGGGCAACACAGATGCCTAGTCGAGGAACTTAAAAAGAACAATATTAAACCAATTTGGTGTTTCCTGCAAAGATCAAATTATTTCTTTCTGAAGAAGCCAAAATATTTAGCACGCTAGAGTAAGCATCCACTTTTGTTAACAGCAGTAAAATCATTAATAATACTGAAGAAATGGAGTGGAACAGTATATTCTTGGAGTGAGAGAGAGTGAGCTGAATTCCTGGAAAACTGCTTCTAAAACAAGTGATTTCAGGACTTTTATTTTCTGAAACAATAGATTTTTCCCTTTAAGTTTTTTTAAATTTCAGAACATATGCCATTTATGAAACACCTGACAGAGAAAGCTTGAGAACAAGAGAATCTGTTTCTGTCAGAATTCTGCATTCTTCCTGTCTTGAGCTGTCATGAAGAAAATCTAGGTCAAAGTTCATCACTGTCTGTGAAAAAAAATAACATTTCCAGGTATATATAGGAGAAATTTACTCAAAATAACCCTTTTTTTCTCTAAGAAGTGAAGAATTGTTAAGAAAAAAGCTATAATAATGTTTTATATGGAAACATTGTAACATAATTTGCTTACATTTTGCATGTTACTAGTTTATGCTGCAGTGTTAACTCTAACATTACATATTAACTGTACATATTACAGGGCCGGTGTTAGCATTTTGGGGGCCCCAGCAAAATGTCATGTTGGGGGCCCCCTAGGCACGTTCAGTCTAAGTATTACTCTGTCACTGCCACTACTCCTATGTAACCTTTTAGTTCAGGCTGCAAACATTTAGGAGTAGTACATGCAGACTGACCTGTAGATACAATGCTGTTACACTACAACAGACCTGTATACATACTATGTTGGCCCATCTCATTGGAACGTTTCCAGTTACTGGCATTTAGTTGCAACAATGATATATTACAACATCTCTATGTCCATGTCTGGACTAAGGTCAGATGGTGCCCTAGGCCTACTATGTCACCCCCGCCAAACACAGACACCCTGCAGTCCTCCCCTCTGCTTCCCCCATCTTGGGATCCCAAGAATATGCACATTCCTTTTTTCTTCCATTTTGCACATTTTGCCTTAACTTTCAGTTTTTCAAGAAGTCATAGCTTTCAATATTTTCTGAAGTGTATTTTAAAGTTATTTTTTTTTCTTTTTAATACAACCTTTTCATCCAGAGCTGGCTTAAACAGAAATTATGTAGCTGTAGTTTTCTTTGCATCCTTTCGACACACTTTCCCTGACCGTGACAGCACAGTAATAAACATTTAGGAAGCAACTCAAACAAGCCAGGGTCCAAGAAGTGATAGGGTTATAGATGCACTGGGATGCATTTTAGAGCATTTTCCTAACCTTTTAATCCAATGGTGGCCTAAACAAAAATCATGGGTAAGAAAATAATTTTGGTCTTATTTTTTTCAGAAAAGACATAAATTGTGCCCAAACCTTAATGTTCAAAGCTGACCAAATAGTTGCTTACAATAGACTTAAAAAGCCAGTTGTAAGGATACACAGGTCCTATCTGGGAATACTGCCTACCCCCTAACCCCCCAAAAAAAAGACAGTTACTGCCTATGTACCCATCGGGTGTTAGATTGGGATGAACACAGAGGTTCAAATTGCCACAGTCATGTATTTCAATTGTCTGCTGACACATACCACGCCTTGTCAGTCCTCACTGTCTGGCATTATTGGGTGTGTGCACAGATAAAAATCTTTAATTTTTATACACACACACACTCTCTCTCTCTCTCTCTCTCACACACACTCACTCACTCACACACTCACTCACTCACACACTCACTCACTCACTCACTCACTCACTCACTCACTCACACTCACTCACACTCACTCACTCACACTCACTCACTCACACTCACTCACTCACTCACTCACTCACTCACACACACTCACTCACACACTCACACAAACTCTCACACACTCACACACTCACACTCACTCACACTCACACTCACTCACACTCACTCACACTCACACTCACTCACACTCACACTCACTCACACTCACACTCACTCACACTCACACACTCACTCACACACTCTCACTCACTCACTCACTCACTCACTCACTCACTCACTCACTCACTCACTCACTCACTCACTCACTCACTCACTCACTCACTCACTCACTCACTCACTCACTCACTCACTCACTCACTCACTCTCACTCACTCACTCACACACTCACACACTCACACACTCTCACACTCTCACTCACACACTCTCACTCACTCACACACTCACACACTCACACACTCACACACTCACACACACACTCACACACTCACACACTCACACACTCACACACTCACACACTCACACACTCACACACTCACACACTCACACACTCACACACTCACACAAGCATGCATGAACTATAGTAATACTAGCTTTGTACTTATTTCAGCAAATAGAAATACATTGTGCAACCCTGGTACTGCCACACCAGATCAGTGACTGATGTTTAGCAGCCATTAAACAGCACCAGGAGTAAGTCACTTTTATTTACCTCATTGAGGAGTAATGCATGCCTGCCATTTTCTCTGATTTCACAGACCTTCACTGATTTTGCTTGTAATTATGCCCTGTCTTTCATAAAAAGTTTGATTTGCTTGTAAATTATTCAGTGACAGTTAAGAAATGCAGACATCAGAGTTTACTTCCTATTGTCCAAAAATGCATGTTGATGCAAAAGTTGTTCTACTATCCTAAGTGAATTAGAGAAATATTTAAAACATGTTTCAGATTTTGTGCCTTTATTCTGCTATTATTTTTGGCTCTGCATAGAATTCTTAAGCAAAGAAGTTGAGAGTTATACTATCTAGTTCTGCCAACATTTATACATTTCCCATAAAAGAAATCCATTCCTGAAGAGCAACTCATCTTATAATCCAGTTTGCTCTGAGATCAGTCACTCTGGGCTGTTGATCTCTCTAGTGATTACCTTGCTTATACTCATTATCAGCATAAGTTCATAGGTGTTTACTAGGCTAATGACCACAAAGGCCTTTTTAAGCCTAGCCATGCATCCCAAATCACTGAAGTTCTGATGCCTTTGATAAGTGTAAGCAGGGGCCTGGGAGATGAACCACTTACAGGTTGCATGTGTCCATTAATTCTGGTGCTGTTTGTTTTGTGGACATGCAGGAGGTCCATCAGAGTGGGATCTGACAATGCCCTGTATGTCAGGCATAGATCTCCCCTCAAAAGTCTGTAAAATTACCCTAACAGGGTCACATATGACCTTGTAACATGACCCTAACAGGGTCATATTACAGTCCTGCTCAGGTTAAAGGGCTAACCAGAAAATTAATAAATTTTTTTCTCCTTGTTTTCCCCAACCAGCACCAGCCTTTGCAGGCCCTCACACAGTCAAGGATGTTTAAAGCACCCCCCCCCCCGCCACCACAGGTATTGCAGTTACTTAAAACTGGCTATGTTGTTAATTTTAGTGGAGAGAATGTCCACCAGCTGGGTTTACCTAAGTCAGAGGCAGTATGTCAGTGGTAAAATATTTAATGAAATTGTGAAGCCTGTTACTTGATAAAACACTGTTGGTATCAGTAGAGTCATCTTTGAATTTCAAAGGAGATATAAATAAGAGTTATTACCCACCTGGATTATTAAGTATACAACATTTCTATAGTAGCTTTTGTTGGTTTCACAGACAGTGCAAAATATCAAGAAAAAAGAACTTACTGTGGTTGGGGGACCCCCCCCCCCCAGGAACAGGGGGCCCCCAGCGACTGCAGGGTTCGCTGGTGCCTAAAGCCAGCTTTGATATTAATTGAAAGAAGTAAAGTTAGATGTTTACTGATCAGAACAGCTTAAAAAAACTAAGAGGGATGAGAAACGTAGAGGAAATTAGCAGCTGATGTGTGCTATGAGTTGTCATTTTTACATGTTGTAGTTAAATTCTGTCAGTATGTGAAGCTTAGATCAGAACAGCAGTTCAATGGCTAAACACCCACATTCTAATTAAACAAACAAGAATTATTTTATATATAGTCAAGATTGTTTGTGGTACTAGAATTAATAAGAGTAAACCTCTTATGAATAATATGCATATGCACAGGGAATGCAATATCTACTGTGTAAGATTAATAAAAGAACAATATCAATAAGTTAAGAAATATATACACATAATATAATCTTAGAGAGCTGATGGTTAAATAGCTCTTTGATGGGAAATTTTAAAAATACAAGATATATAAAATAAGGTAGAATACCAGTGGGAAATAAGACAGAAAAATATATTTAAATAACAAACTGCTTTTAAGAAAGTTGTCTATTACACATGCCTGCATATGAGAGAAATGTGAATGTACAAGATCTGATATATGTAATTTACATAGAAAATCATATAAAATATTTGAAAATAGTTTGAAAGCTGAAATGTGAAGCGTGGTCATGTGAACTTTGAAGCTTTTTGCATATTGTGTTATTAGATTCACTAAGGCTACCTGAAATAATTCATTTCATAAGTCCGAGCTGAAATTTGAGTGTTTTATTGCTGAATCAGTACATCCATTTTGATAGAAAGTAAAGTAGATTGTTCAGTATGTTTGAATCTGGAAAGGGAGTATGGGATTTGAATTGAATACATTGTAACTTTTGAATACAGTATAAACTGCAAATATTTTTGATTCCATAGAAATAGCAATAAATTCTCTTTGAGGTCAGTAATGTACATATTTTTATGAAATAATTTAATAAGCTGAAGGATTTTTAAATTGTTTGATATTTGTCATGTTGAGTGTTACACAAATTTGGGATATAGACACTTGCACTTTAACAATTAATTCAGAATTTTTGTTAGATCTATAAAATGTGTGTCTTCTACCATGAATACATATATGTGTATTGATTTCCCTTTTGTATTATAGTTTAGCATGATAAGATTACCTGTCTCCTGTAAGTTTACAGATGTCTTTATCTCTTCAGGTCCCACTCTTATACTTATTTATTTTGAGATCTAGTTGCAATAATATTGATTGAGTGAATAATTTAGGAACATTTATTAAGTAATTTATACTACTATTACATAAATATGTATGTAATATACTGTTAGATTATTGGAATTTTTTTTTATTGAAATTGCCTTTGTGCCTCTGTCTTGCTAATGACAGAGGGATAGCATTTTACTTAAAGACTAAAAATAATGACAGAAGGGCAATATTTTAGTCTTTTAAGTAAAATATTGTCCCTTTGTTAGCACGAAAGTGTAAAACGCACAGTCTCGCATCTCCCTATATCATTTCATCAACATACACTCACGGTCACATCTCCCTACATCATTTTCCACACACACACACACACACACACACACACGGGACTCACTCCAAGCAGAGTTACAGAAAAAAAGTATGACTTAAGTGAAATGGAGAACAAACACACAACTATTTACATATTTGGAAATAAATCTGTAGTCTTTAGAATTAAAGTTCAGAGTTGTAAGCAGTATGATGCAGCTTGTTAAGACTACAGCAGTTTATTCTCTAGCCTCTGCGTTAAACTGCCAGACAAAATCTGTCATCTGTCCTTTATAACATTCTGTAAGCTCAATCAACCACTCTTCAGAAGAAAAAGTAACCTCCAAATATGGACATACTTAAAAAAAAAAAAAAACAAAACAAACAAAAAAAAACAAATCACTAGGGTGGGCGTATGTGAATTTGTATGGCTGATGGCCACTACGTAAAACCAGCTTCAGTTAGTTGGAAGTGTGTACATTCCATGCTGAAATCAAAACCTTTTGAAATTTAGTAACGTTGGTGGCCAGTTTAAATGTTACCTGCACCTTGTCTCTCAGGAAATGTTCCTGTAGGATTGTCATGAAAAACCACAATGAAAATGGCAAAAAAGTTCTAAGGTTTTAGGTCAAAATGTTTCCCAACTTTCATCTAATAGTGGCTTAGAAGGAGAATTCTATATATGAAACACCTCACTATTGCATGCAACAAATTCTTCAAGAATAAGCTTTTAGTCTGAAAAAAAAGTCTCTCTTCTACAGCTAGTGTCCTTCACAATGGTTGTTATGGTCTGTCTTGCAAAATTGCCCCTTGGGGCATTTGAAAGGGTGGTGCCTCTAAACTACAATTTTTAAAACATAACACACTTGAACATTTTTGGTATTCGGAATTAAGAATACTCATTACTTGCTTATCAGCGGTAAGATTTCAATATATGGGATACATCGCTTCAATTAAAACAATCCTAATTGCAAATCTAAATAACAGAAATTGACTTTCACATTATTATATACAAATATCAAGTGAGTGCACATTTTGCCCAGTTAACTCTTTCTGAAGGCTCTGACATGGAAGTAACAGCAGGGGCTGGGTTGCTTCCTGCATCTCTGCTCTAATACTGGTGTGTGTAGTTCTGCATCCCAGTCCCAGGCAGAGTCTGCTTGAGGGGAATGATTGCAGTTTATAATAGCAGCAGAATAAACGGCACTACAGAGAACCAGAAGCCACTACCACAACCACCAAACTGACATTCATGGTAAGATTACTTTATTCATTCATTCATTCCATCGCTGACCGTGTGATAAATCACTGAAGCTCAATATATATTCAACCAGAGAGACAATGTTTTACTTGAAGACTAAAGAGTAAAACATAAAAATGTGAAATATTTTTTAAATAATGCTTTTTATTCAGTCACTCGAAAAAGTAAAAAAAAATAGGGACGAAGAGTGAAAACTTTAGAAAAGAAACGCAGACAAGCTGATTTCAAAAAAGCTTTCAAGGTTGGTTTTGCTGATTCCTGCTACTTCATTTGGTTCCTCATTGCCACAATCAGCAAGACCAACCTTTGAATACTTTTCTGAAATCCGCTTTTCTGTGTTTCTTTTGCAAAAGTGACTGAATAAAAAGCATTCTTTATTTAAAATAGTTTTTATATTTTTATTTAATAATTGTGATTAATAGAAGAGGATTGTTAAACTTTTATGTAGTAACGGGGAGTACAGTTTTAAATGGCAAAATATATAACTAAAATATAGTCTCTTATTTTTGACTTGTGTGTAATATTTATTTGTAAGTCACTGTAGCTTTTGGCTATTTTTTTATGAATTTTTAGGTGGTGGTAGGTAAAGCAATAGTATAGTAGTTTGTCTATTTGATAGGTAAACCCGGAATGTTGGTGTCCACGGTAGGTTGTGTTTTATTAGCAATATATACAGTTATAATTGTAGACTTGTCTTTGTTTTTGTTATTTGAGTTTCAGTAGTTTTATTTAGTAGAAGGGAAGAATTCAAAAAGTGGTATGTTAAGATAGTATTGGAGGAATGCCTTAGAGTCTTGCATATAATTAAATTACTGTGGTAGATAAATTTCATATCTTTTTAAATTAAATCTTTTTAGATACACAGTATGGGTATTCTTAATGTATTGTCCATTAATGTAAATGTATTACATAATGGCAACATAAAAGTCATTAATGAGATATCTAAAGTTTTATAGAGGAGACAGTATATTCTTGCAACAGATTCACTTGATAGATAAAGATATATACAATATTTAAATAACCTGGGTTATGAAATGTTATTGTCTTCTTTTAACAAAAAGAGAGGAACTGCTATACTTTGGAGAAAATCTACTGTAATGCTCAAGGCCATGGATTCCATTAATGATCCCAAAGGAATGTAAACATGTGTAATAATTAAATATAATGGCAAACTCTGTACATTAGCTAATTTGTACTGAACCCCTGGAATTAGATGCAAGAGTAGCTAAAGATTACTTAAATTTACTACAATGTCTTTGGAAGGGTAGTTTAATTTTAGTGGGGGGAGGTTAACTACATATCTAGTATAGAAGATACAAGTGAACAGATGAAAGCTAAAATACTGGCATCAACTAAAGCACTAAATAGATGGATTAGTAACAGTGTAGTTGATTTATTAGTAAAAGCAGAAGATGAGCAATTGTTCTTCGGTCATTGTTCTTATGTGCATGGAACACAAACTAGAATTGGTAGGATTTATGCCTTTCTAAATTTACTTAAAGTGAATTATTTTAAAACTGTTCCTTGTCCTTTATCTGATCATAATGCATTAAGTATTAATATAGTAGTGGATGTAAGGAAATGTCAGATTATTTATAAAATCTCAGTATATATATGATAAAAGTAAGAGTTTGAGTTACTTTAAGGAACATATTTTTCATCATCTTTGATGATGGTCAGGTTAATAAAGTCATACTATGGGACTCCTTAAAAATGTATACTAAATATAGAATGGGAAGTGTGGCTAGTAATGAATTTGAAAGAGTGGGATAGAGAGTAAGTAATACAAGATGAAATGCAAAGCGTGGTTTGAACAGCAAACTAATAATGAAGTCATTAAAAAATTAATGACAAAATATCAAGAGTTTTAATGCATAGTTAGGGAGGTTGGCATAATGGTTAAGATAGTTGCCTTATAGACACAAGGTGTACGGTTTGATTCTCACATAGGTTAATTGGCTAGGCCTGAAATGGCCCACAGGTGTAAATTAGCCTAGCACTAATCTATGAACCAAAGTTTGAGCGATGTTTAAAATCTGGTCCTATTGTCAACCCCCAGTGGCCTAATGGATAAGGCATTGGCCTCCTATACCAGGAGTTGTGGGTTCGAGTCCCATCTGGGGTGATATAATCTTGGAGAGGTTGGCATAATGGTTAAAGTGCTTACCTTATAAACACAAGGTGCAGGGTTTGATTCTCACATGGGTTAATTGGCTAGGCTTAAAATGGCCCACAGGGGCACTTAGCCTGGTACTAATCTATGAACCAAAAGAGGAAATAGCTTTAGAAAAAATAAAATTGCACAGTTATGTCACAATGTCAAGAAATCTTCATAGATTAGCTAATAGAATTAAGATGTTAAGCAAAAAGGCACAATTCAGTAATATCCAAAGTCCTCATGCTAATCAGCTTACTTCAGACATAGAGGAAATTATTTTTTTTTAAATCTATGAGGATCTTAATACAGATAAAAATGATAATTCTGATTACAAAAATGATATTTATTTAAAGAAAGATGTTACTAATAAACTTAATTACCCACAAGTGTCTCTGTTGAATAAGCCTATTACCCTAATAGAAGTTTAAAAAAAAAAAAAAAAAAAACTTTAAAAAGAAGGAAAACTGGTAAAGCTTCAGATGATTTAAGTATAGACTTGCATAGTTTTCTTCAATTAAATATTTTAGAGTTAACTGAGTGATGTTTCAGGATAATTCAGTGTGACAATATAATTCCTCCCTCATGGACATTTTCTGTAATCTCACATATACTAAACGAGGAAAGATAATTTAGTTTCCTCATGTACACCCATTTTATTGTTAAATGTAGACTATAAAATATTTGCATCCATTTGTGCTACACGATTGAGATACAGAAGATTAATAAAGATCAAACAGGATTTATAGTGACTAGATTAATATACAGTAATATAAAAAACATAATAACTATCTTAGGTTTAGCAAAATGAATGAACAAGAAATTGGCTCTAGCTTAGATATTGAGAGCTTTTTTGATTCTGTAGATTGGAACTACTTGTTTAAAACTTAAAAACATTTGCATTTTCAGAACAGTTTATTTGAATAATAAAAAACCTGTATAAAGACTCCAATGCATATGTTAAAAGTGGATCTTACATTTCTCAAAGATTCACTTTAAACAAAGGCACCAGGCAAGGGTGTCCCTTGTCCCCTCTATAGTTTACATTAGTTTTCGAACCCTTAGCTAATAGTATAAGAGGAAATGAATAAATTGATGGATTCTTAAAATACAGTTTTTTGCAGATGATATTTTACTAATTGTAGAAGATTTAAATTATTCAGTTTGAAGAAATAGACAATGAAATTAAAAAAAGTTTCATCAAGAAATATTGAGGCTGAAATTTAATAAAGCTGAAACTTGTGTTGAATCAATTACTAGATAGTAAGTTTAAAGATAAGTGTAAATATTGGGAAGGAAAAGAACTAAAATATTTAGGAATACAAATCAAGATACGAGTACGATTAATTTTTCAAAATTATTAATAGTGTTTCTTATTAAAAATGGAATGAATGTTTTTTTTATTTGAGGATAGGTTAGTACTTATTAAAATGGTTGTATTACCAAAGATTGTGTGTGTATATATATATATATATATATATATCCCTCAGTAGGTGTAATACCTGACAAAAAAACTTTTAAAGAAAATGGAAAATAACATTCACTTCATTCTTACGGTATACTAAAAAGCTGATAATTGCTTATAGAACTCATGTAAGATTATAGTGTTGGTGGTATTAGATTCCCAGATGTAGAATCTTATTCTGTTGCTGCCTGCAAGTTTTAAGTCTGTTATACTCTGGATGGACACAACTTACACTAGTCAATGGAAAACCATTAAGGAGCAGATTATATAAAATTCTTGTAGGTTTATTAATTATATGATAAATTAGAAATGTGCAATAATCCTTTTGTCTGGTCAGCAAAATTTACCTTGGAGGAAGGAAATCCATTTCAGTCTTCAGACTCTGCATATATGAAATCAATTCTTAAACAGTTAAGAAATGTTTTTAAAATTCCATTACTATCAAAATGGAAACTTCTGTGCTTTCCCACTGTGCACACCTCTAACTTTAAGGAAACTCTGAACAATGTTAAAATGAGTTTACTAAAAAGGAATGGATTAGTATTATGGTCTGATCCCTCTGAAAAGGAAGAAAACTAAGTCGCCAGAATATTTAATGAAAGAATATAAGTTTAATCTGCTAACCAGTTAATAGTATCTGTTAGTAAGATAAGTGAATTTGTGGCTAATATGAGTGGAGGAACATAACACTATTCCCCCATTCATATGAATATATGAATGCTATTATCAAAGGTAGATTGACCTACAAGAGGAAGCTTGTCCAAGTTATACAAGTTAATTCTAAATACTTTTGATGCAAAATTCTGGAACTTTTAGATAATAGTAGACTGAGTGACTCAGATGGTAAGAATAAAACTTTACTTAAATCGGTTCATAGGTAGGTACTAGGCTATCGGCCCTGGGGCCTATACAAGCCCAGCCAAAAAGGTACCCTGGCTTTTGCCATTCAAGAAAATGATTTTCCTGTGCCACTGTCGAGCAGAGCCACAGAAGTGATCCCCGGGATGAATTTCCTATTTCCCATCCAATCATCAAGATTTTTCCTGAAGAGTACTAATGAGGAGCTTTGTTTGATATAAATAGGTAGTTTATTCCAGAGTATGGGAAGTCTCTGGGACAGGAATCTATCCCTCTGGCATGTTTTGTTTATTGTGGTGAAAAGGTTTAGGTCCATAGAGAATGTGGCTTGGAGGGATTGGGATTTCTTTAAGTGGAGCATGTCCAACAGCTCTGGGTTTGACATAGCTTTGTATGTTAGGCAGAGATCACCTCTGAGTAGGCAATATGCGACGGAGTAAACCTGGAGTTTTTTGAGACAGTCTGTATAAGGCATCTGTTTGAGGCCAGTAATCCTCTTTGTGAGGTATTTCTGAGGCCTTTCCAGTTGTTGTAGATGTCTTGTTAGGTACATACCAAAAGGGGTGTTGTACTCTATAATGGGTCTAATGAGTGATGAGTAGAGGGGAACAATGACCTCTCTTTTTCTGGATGAGAAACCTTTTGTGATGAGGTGTGCCACGTAGAAGGATTTCCTGACTACTGTAGCGATGTGATTATCAAAGGAGAGACTACTGTCCACCTGTGTCCCAAGGTCTCTTATCACACTTTCAGTGTTAAGTATACTACCGCCTATGTTGTAGTTCATGGGTACAGAGTTTTTACCAAAGGGGATGACAGTGCACTTTTTGGCATTGAGATGAAGCCATGGCTTTGACACCAGGCATCTGTCTCAGTGAGGCCCTTTTGGAGGATGTCCACATCATTAGGAGTTTCGATTATGGCTCCTAGTTTGCAGTCATCTGCGAACTTCGTTAGCCAAAGAACTTCTGTGTTAGCCTGTATTTCAGAGAAGTAGATACCAAACAAGAGAGGACTCAGGACTGAACCCTGTGGTACTCCACTTGTCACTGGTTTGAAGTCGGATTTGGAGTCTGCTACTTTCACAGTGTGGGTTCTGTCAGTGAGCCAGTTGGCAATCCATCTTGTGACATAGGGACTTATACCAAGTTTAGTGAGTTTATTTGTAATTTGAGTGGGGGATGGTGTCGAAAGCCTTGGCAAGATCTAGATAGGTTGTGTGAACCACCTTACCCTCGTCTACGGCTTTGGTGACTGCTTCAGAGAAGTCTATCAGGTTTAGGAGATGTGATCTGCCTTTTACAAACCTGAACTGGATGGGGTCTAGAGTTTGGAGATTACCAGTGTCTTTGTTTATAAGTTCCATGATGATACGTTCCATGGCCCTGCAGACCAGGCTCGTCAGGCTAATGGGGCGGTAGTTCCCGGGATCCATGGTGGCTCTCCCCTTGTGGAGTGGGATAACCGTCGCTTTGTGCCATTCAGCAGGCACAAAACCTGAGGTGAGGCTATGATTGAACATGGTACTTGAGTGGGGTGCCAATTCGTTCTGTAGTTCATGTAGAACACATCTGTGATGTTGTCTGGTCCCATGGATGCTGTGCTCTTGGCTTTGGAGAGTGTGGTTTTTACATGTGCAGCCATGATTACAAGAACTTTGCATTCTTCCGGTGTAGAGATGGGCTCTTTAGGGGGTGAGGGGGGTGGGTAAAGGTAGCACTGAACCTATCTGCCAGGATGTTGACAATATCAGTTGGGTCTGTATATTTAGTGCCATTGTGCTGTAACTCAGAGCAGATCTGAGTGTGTTGCCATTGAGATTCTTGACATAGCTATAGAATGCTTTGTGGTTGTCTTCAGAATCAGTGGTGATTTTGTTTTCGTAACTAGCTTTGGGGGATTTTTTCAGGGATAACAGCTTCTTACTGAGGCTGACAGGGGAGCTCCTCCACTCATGGGATATTGCTCTCTTTTGCAACAGTTTCTTCCTTCTGTTGTACAGTTAGTTTATGGCAGGGGACCACCAGATTGGCTTTCTTTTTTTGGAGGATAGCGTCTTGGTTCTGTTTGGGATAGCACGATCCATACACTTGTGTAAGTGCTTATAAAGTGCAGTTGTGTAGGATTCAGTAGTCGTAACTGTATTGTCCATCTGCATGGGTGTCATGAAGTTCACCACTTCTGTCTTAAGAAGCATGAAGTTGGCTTTGGAGAACTTTTTTACATGGTTTCCTTAATGGTGGGGGTGGGGGTGGGGACAGGATATGGATATCTAGGGTAATTAGCTTATGGTCAGATCAGACCAATGAGGCGTTGACTTCAGGTGTGGAACACCAGTCACTCATATTGGTAATGACTAGATCTAGGATATTGTTGCCCCTGGTGGGGGTGTGGATAAGTTGATCCAGGGCATTGGAGTTTATGAATTCCAGAAAGCGTTGAGTGAAGGAGTTGGTAGACTGTTAGTGTACCCAGTTAATGGTGGGGTCATTGAAATCACCCAATGTTCTTCATCTCACATTGCTGCAGTCCTTACATATGGGTAGTCCGCTGTCCTCTGTCGGCCCGAATACCAAAGTATTAGGCTGACGTCGGTCATGGGCGCTCAGATCTGACATCAGAGCGTCAGGGTATTAAAGCGCATGACCGACGTCATATCCTCAGTCTTTTTTGCCGCGTGGTCCGATGCAGAAGCAGCGTTTGCAAGTGCCGTTCGGCGTTCTGAAATTTTCGTATGCTGAGTTTCAGACCGAAACCAAGTTGGGCTAAGTACCCGTTGGGGAATATTTTGTTTTTCTTGCCTCAGTTAATTCCGGATGTCAGAAAAAGTGAATAATTGTATTTCTTGTGGGAAACAGATACCGCATAGGGATTACCACTCTCTTTGTATTCCTTGTTTGGGACCTGAGCACGACGTAGTCGGGTGTCGCTTTTGTGCTAGGTTTAATAAGCGCACCATCAAACGTAGGTTAGATTGCACTAGGCTTGTCTTCGGTAAGCGGTGTAATTATAATATGCCGCCGGATCCTCCGGCGCCGCTTCGGGAAGAAGCGTAAAGAAAAATCTTTAAAGTCCAGGCAGGATGAGTTGTCCGTTCCGGACGCCGGTTCTTTAGAAACTACGGTGGAATCTGTGGATCCGGCCGAGGTTTCAGTTGAGTCTCAGGGGGAGGCTTTAATTTTGCAAGATGTGGCCTCCCAGGAGTCAGGTCAGGCTGAGGGGGCCTCTCAAGTTGTTGTTCTCCCTTCCTTGCCTAAGGTGGTTAGGCCTTCTCCTTCTATCTCTAAGGCTCCTTCCAAAGGCAGGCCTGGTTTGCCTTCCACGGGTGTCAGTCCCAGTTCTGCAGGTTCTGTGCCTAAAAAACACATGCTTAAAATGGCAGAAGATTTAATTTCTTTAATCAGAGGTTCTATGCCCCCTCCTGATAAGAGACCTAGGGTAGAGCCAGAGGTGGAAAGTTTGGAGCAGGCTTCAGATTACTCAGAGTCTTCGGCTAAAGACATTCAGGATTTTCCTCCTTATTCTGATTCAGACGCAGAGGATTCCACTCATTCTGCTTCTCCTCCAGAGGATTTTTCTTTTTCAGAAACCCTGCATTCTATGAGAGAGCATTTTAAATGGGAAGGTCAGGATTTCTCAGATTCCCGTAAGAGGCTTAGGGAATTTTTGTTTTTACCACAACATAGGCCCTTGGCTATACCTCCTGTTTTGGATGTTGTTCAGGACGTTTTCTCCGAGGCTTCCCTTAATCCTGACTCTCTGCCTCCTGCGCAGTTAAGCCAGACAGGTATTACAGGGTACCTGAGGCTCATAAATATCTGTATAAGAGTCCAAGGGCTGACCCAGAAACTATTAGCCAGGGACCTAAGGGTGTCAGGGCTTCTGTTGTAAAGAATCCAGTTCCTATGGATAAAGATGCTAGAGCTTTGGATAGATGGGGTAAGAAAGTGTATACCTCTTCCACTTTAGCAATGAGGGCTTTGAATTGCCAGTTTCATATGTTGAAGTTGAAGTATCAGAATTTTCTCCTTACTCAACTAAAATCTAAAGTGGATGCTTTGGCAGAAGGCATAGAGTGTAAAGAATTACAGGATTTGGTACATGCCTCTGAACAGGTGGGTAAGCATTCTTTGCAGTGTGGTTTCGATGCTTTACAGGCTTCTTCCAGGGTGGCTGCCACTGGTTCAGTTATTCGCAGGCACGCCTGGCTTAAGGATCAGAATTTGTCAGATCATGTTAAATCTAGAATTTTGGATGCTCCTTTACAGTCTGAAGTTTGATTTGGTTCTCCGGTGGAGTCTGTATTGAAGAAAATGGAAGACAAGGCTAAGTCTATGCAGACTGTTAAAGATTTTTTGCAGGTACAGCCTCCTAAGTTTAGCAGGAATTGGCCTACTAAGGGATGGGCTTATCCTTCTTCTGATTCACAGTCTAGGGGTAGATCTAGACGTGGTAGGGGCAGAGCTCAGAGTACTTTCAGGCCTAGAACATGGAGTTCACCTGCACAGTCTACAGGGGAGGGCAGGGGCCAGTCCTTTCGTAAACAGGCCCAATGACCTGCATTTTCAGCTGCCAGATTCTGCCTGTCTGGCAGCTCCTTTGGGAGGAAAGTTGGCACTCTTCAAGCAAAACTGGCTTTTAGTCACCCAGGACAAATGGGTGTTGGACATTATAGACCGAGGCTACAAGTTTTATTTCCATACATTACCTCCTTTCAAAGGCATGCCAGACGTTCCTCCTCAGCAAAGGGTAGAGGCTCACAAGCAGATTGCTTTACTTCTTCAAATGGGGGCTATACAGCAGGTCCCTCTGTCAGAAGTGGGCCTAGGATTTTATTCTCACCTGTTTCTAGTACCAAAGAAAGGGAACACTTGGAGGCCAATTTTGGATTTATCTATCCTCAACACATACCTGGACATTCCACAATTCAAAATGTTGACGTTGCAACAACTTCTACCTCTGTTGGGCAAAGATCACTGGATGGTAACTCTAGATCTCAGAGGCTTATCTTCATGTTCCCATCAGGCCCAGTTGCAGGAGGTACCTGCGTTTTCGGGCTGGGAATTTACATTATCAGTTCTCTGCATTGCCCTTTGGCTTATCTACTGCGCCCAGGGTGTTCACAAAGGTTCTGGCTCCAGTGATAGCCTTCTTACGGTTAAGAGGAATACAAATTTATCCTTATTTGGACGATTGCCTGATTCTTGCTCAAGACAAGGACGAACTTCTTCATCATCTACAGTATGTGATGGCAGTGTTAAGGTGCCTAGGGTATTCTGTGAACGAAACAAAGTCCAGTCTAGTACCCTCTCAGGAAATGTGCTTTCTGGGTGTGAGACTGAATACAGCTTCCCAGATGGCTTTTTTGACCCCGGACAAAAAGAACCTTCTTTACTTCCATCAATTGTCTCTACGGTCCAGGCTGACTGCAAGGACAGTCCTTCAAGCCTTGGGGTTCATGGCATCTTGTATTCTGGTGCTTCCCAATGCCAAACTGCATATGAGGAAGCTACAATGGTATCTCAAAATGTATGGACACAACACTGCCAAGATCTGGACACTGTCATTCAAATAATACCTTGCATTCAAAAGGAATTTTTGTGGTGGGCTCAGGAATGTCACCTAAACAAGGGACTCTCTGTGACCCGACCAGAGGCGAGTCAGATTTTAACGACAGATGCCTCGGACAAGGCTTGGGAGCACACCTCAATGGAAAATGGGTTCAAGACACGTGGCCTGCCAGACTTCAACATTTACATATCAACTTGAAGGAGATGTTAGCAGTCCAATTTGCATTGATGGCTTTCAAGGATTTACTTCACCCAGGGCAAGTGTTGATTCTAACAGACAACACAACTGTCATGTGGTACATCAACAAGCAAGGGGGAACCCATTCGTACCCTCTTTGGAGGCAAGCAATGATTTTGTGGGAGACTGCTCTCACTTTGCACCTCAATCTTCAGGCAAGGTTTCTACCAGGAGCACAGAACTCCTTAGCAGATGTTTTGAGCAGACAGTGGATCCCCACGAGTGGAAATTGGATCCTCATGTATTTCGAAGATTGACAGTGATATGGGGAACTCCAGACATAGATCTGTTCGCTTCTCCACTAAATTTCCAGTTGCCAAAGTTTTGCACAAAAATGTTTCATCCCACAGCTTGGAAAGTAGATGCTCTATCATTCAGTTGGAGCAATCTTCACGTCTATGCCTTTCCGCCTCTGCCTCTCCTCCCCAAGGTACTCTTGAAGGTCAGACAAGACAAGCCCTCCATGATTCTAATAGCTCCAGATTGGCCTCGACAGCACTGGTACCCTCTGCTGAGGAGTTTAGCACGGAGCCTCCATGGCCTTTGCCTTGATTCCGCACCTTTTGTCACAGGAGGGCAATCATTTCCTCAATGTCAGGATTCAGTCCCTGCATCTAACAGCCTGGCATATTCTGTTCTAGAACCAGGAGGGTCGCAGCTTCCACAACAAGTTTTGAATGTTATTTTGGAGGCCAGAAGGCCTAGTACAAGGAAAGTTTATGCTGATAAATGGAGGAGATTTTTAATTTGGAGCAAAGCAAAGGGCTTTGATGTTTCCAGGCCTGATTTAAGTGTTTCTCTTCAATATCTTACAGAATTATTAGACAAGGATTTGTCTTTCTCCTTTATAAAAGTTCATGCTGCAGCCATTTCTGCTCACTATGACTGTGACCCTCCACTATTCTCTCATCCTTTGTTTAAGCAATTTCTTAGAGGGGCAAAGAACATAAGACCCCACGAGAGCTCCTACTCCTGCCTGGGATCTCAATTTTGTGTTGGAGAAACTTACTTTACCTCCTTTTGAACCTGCAGCTACTGCTGAGTTAAAGTTTTTGTCTTGGAAGACTGCTTTTTTGTTGGCCATTACGTCTGCTAGAAGGGTTTCTGAATTACAGGCTCTTATGGCAGTTGAACCCTTCCTAATTTTTCATAAGGATAGGGTATCTCTGCATACTAATCCTACTTTTATGCCTAAAGTGGTTTCAAATGTGGCCTTGAACCATTCAATTCATTTGCCTACTTTTTATGCAGATCCCCAAAATAAAGGGAGAAAATTTTGCACACTTTGGATATTCACAGGCAGTTGCGTTATTATTTGAGCAGGACTAAAGGGTTCAGACAGTCTCAGCAGTTGTTTGTTTCTTTTGCTTTGGGTTCTCAGGGGAAACCTGTTTCAAAACAAACTATTTCTAAGTGGATTGGCTTTTGTATTGCTTTTTGTTACTCTCATCATGGTAAGGAGATTCCGGCTGGAATCAGACCCCACTCCACTAGGGCTACTGTCACTTCTACAGCTTTTTTAAGGGGAGTAGCTACTAAAGATATTTTGGAAGCAGCTACTTGGAGTTCAGTGCATACTTTTTCTAAACATTACCACCTTCCTCTTTATTACAAATCTAGGGTGGATTTGCCACTGCAATCTTACAGGGCATTCTGGCAGCTCCCAATGCTTTATGATTTTGCCAGCCTCCCTTTACCTCTGCTTTGGGATTCTACCCATATGTAAGGACTGCAGCAATGTGAGATGAAGAACATAGTACAGTTTTGTACCTACCATAAATGTAGATGTTCGAAGATCCACATTGCTGCAGTCCAATTTACCCTCCCTCCTTCCCCTCTGTATTTTGGAATGGTTGTATGGTTTGGGTGGTAGCTGTTATTTGTGTGTGTCTTTTGGAAAGTATTCTATTTTTGGCTGTGGCCTTTCTTTTTAGGGCCTTCTGACATTTGGGGCAAGAAAAGACTGAGGATATGACGTCGGTCATGCGCTTTAATACCCTGGCGCTCTGATGTCAGATCTGAGCGCCCATGACCGACGTCAGCCTAATACTTTGGTATTCGGGCCGACCGAGGACAGCGGACTACCCATATGTAAGGACTGCAGCAATGTGGATCTTCGAACATCTACATTTATGGTAGGTACAAAACTGTACTTTAAGGGTGTTTGGTTGAACCCTAATATTTTCCAGTACATCAAGAAAAGAGGAGTGGGAATCCTGGGGCATGGCAATTTGAATTGCAGTTTTGCCCAGAGTTAGGTGCACTTGGATAACCTCAGCTGCATTATGCTGAGCAACTAGCCTGGAGGTGTGGCTATTCTTAATGAATATGGACACATCTCCGCCTTTGGTGTTCCGGTTCAGGTTACATGGCCGAAAAGTGTGGTATGAGTTGTAGCTTGGTAGTACAGTGGTGTCTCCATCACTGCACAGATATCGATGTTCTCCATTTTAAGGAGTGCCTCGAGTGAGTGCATTGTGAGATTTAGACTTCTAGCATTGAGCAGCATCACCCTCAGTTTTTGCTTGCCTGTTCCTGTTACGGTGGTGAATTTGTCATTTGAACCTTGCCTAAAAAAGACACTATAGGGACGTCAAGAACCTTAGCCAGTATCCGGAATCCCAGGGGTGACAGGTGCAGGCCATCTCTGGCAAAGCATCGTGGTCTGTCAACCATGTCGTCCCAGGCAGACAGAAACTGGATCCCTTTAGAATGACACCAGAAGCTTAGCCAATTGATGAAGTCAATCATTTTGTCCTTGTAATGCAACATCATTCTGGGTGATGGCAGAATGCTACTCAGGGCTAGGGTCCTACCTGCGTGGGCTACAAGATCAGAGACCTCTTCCATGTCTCTTTTTATGGAGTCCAGGGAGGTATGTCTCCGGTCATCCACACCAACATGGACAATGACAGTCATATTTGTACTTGTGGAGTGACCTGAGTGCGTGGGTTATGTGGCGGATCCTGGCACCCAACAGGCAGCTGTCAGTAACCTTCTCCTTGTTTAGCCTGGTGAGTGGGACATCAGTGAGCCTGGCTATAGAGTCACCTATGACTAGTGTGTTGGGCAAGTTGTTTTGCCTTATTGGCTGTGGTTGAGTGGCACACTAAGTCTGTGGGCTATATGTCATTTGGCTTGTGTTGGGGGGGGTGGAGGTTGCTTGCATTTCTGCTTTGGAGGTCTCTGTTGCTTGAGCAGATTATTATTGAGAGCCTCCACGAATGTTGTGTTTCTGTGTGTGGATTTTGGTGGTGTAGATTTAGTGAGACTATGTGATGTGTGGTGTGGTGCAAGTGTTTACATTCTCCTCTTGACTGTCAACTTCATTCTTGGTTGGAGAGAGCTTTACCTGCAGTTTGGCTAGATAAGTGCATCTCTCACAGGTTGTAGTGTTGTGTGGTAGGAGGAGAGGCTTGTTTGTGCACGAGGCAATTTCTACATTGCCCCAAAATGCCCAGATTCATCAGATAGACAGGAGAGTACACTGGGAGCAGGCCCTTGGACATGCCTGAATAAAAAACTATTTTCCTGTAGATAAGTGAGGAAAGTGAGTACAAGAGCTGTTTTTCCCTTAGCAAGTGAGGAAAGTAAGTACCTACCAAAACTTGTTTTCCTCTAGGTAATGTGGAAGGTTGAGTACTGTAGTAATTGGTAGGTTATTTAGTGCTTACCACAAGTTCTGAACAAGTGCTGATCACAAATAAGCAAATTGAAGTGCTAAAACTAAGAATCTGTATCTGGCCTAAACTAGTTACAGGAAAGGGGGGAAACAAGTGCAAATGCGGGCTTTTAAATCAGAAAGTTGAGAGAGATGGAAAAACTGCCCAAACGGCCAATAACTACAAATGTTAAGTTGTCTATCTCGCCTTCATTCTTGCTGGTTGGGTTCGGAGCCGATCCTCTGCTCTGACTCGGCCATCTTCTAAAGCTCGAGAGCTATTTACTGGCTTGAGGCCTCCCCATATCCCACAATGCCTGGCGCTAGATCCCCAGATCTCGTTTGCCGCTTCTGCTACGAGGTTGCTTTTGCTGGCTCGGGTCGTATTTTTGTTTTTTGATAAGTTTTATATAAAAATTCTTCATATAAATAGTTAGCGTTTAGTTCTTATTATAGTAGTTTAGTAATTTTTGTCTGTGTAGTTTTAAATCTATCCCATCCCCTTAGAAAACTTGTTTTTACTGTTACCCCCCCCCCTCCTTTTCTGTCTTCAAGGTAGCCGTTTTTAGTTAGAGGCTAACCGTTCTCTAAAATACCTGTTGTAGTGTTTTCACGTAGAAATAGTTGTAGTACTTTACTTTTTCCTATATATATATATATATATATATATATATATATATATATATATATATACATACATATGTTATAGCTATTGTGTGTGTGTGTGTGTTGTTAAGGTGTGGTAACTGTTTTTTTGTGTGTTCGGTTCTTTATACTTGTCTACTGTTGTACTGTTGGCCTTTTTGTTTTTTCTTGTGATTTTTTTTCTTGTTATAGGATGTCCAAAGATACTAAGGTATCTGGATTCAAGAAGTGTGACTCATGCGGTCAGAAAATGTCTCTGACAGATGGTCACACTTCTTGTGTATACTGCTTGGGCGCCCTACACCTGCAGGACTCTTGTTTGGTGTGTCACGCCTTTAGTCCAAGAGTCTTGCAGGAGCGTAGGAATAAGTTAATCCTTGGAGGATTACTAAAACCTGAAGGGTCACCTGCTAAGACTCAGCCAGGGAAACACTCCAAGCCATCGAAGCCGTCGGCTCCCAGCTTGGAGCCGTCGGGTGTGGCGTCTGCTTCGACTTCGGTTCCGACTGGAACCAAAGTACCTGTCTGTCGGCTCCAATCCTGGTGTCGGAACCTTCAGGGAGCTGAAAGCGTTCTAGGTCCATATCCCCAGAGTCGATTCGCTTGGCTCCGGGGTCGTCTCTGTTACAGTTGGAGCGGAGTCACCGATCTCACTCTTCTCGGTCAGTGCCGATACCTACCCTTTCAGTTCCTATGGCTCCGATCACTTCCATGGCGCCGTCCTTGAAGGGATCTGGGCGCCGAGACTCCCTCATCGGTTCAGAAGGGGCGAGTGACATCGGACCCTTGTCCGACCCCGTTCTCCCTCTTGGAGCTTCGGCGCAGGTGAGCTCTGCTCCTACACCGGCCTTGGAGCCATCCCTCTCGGTGCAGGGGAGGGTTCCAGTCTTTTCGGAGCCTGAGCCTTCTTCTCTACCGGGAAGGGATGCCTTCGAGGTCATGAGGAGTGTGCTGGCCCTTCAGTCAGCCCCACGATGTTCTTCATCTCACATTGCTGCAGTCCTTACATATGGGTAGTCCGCTGTCCTCGGTCGGCCCGAATATCAAAGTATTAGGCTGACGTCGGTCAAGGCGCTTAAGACTGACATCAGGGCGTCAGGGTACAAATGCGCATGACCGACGTCATATCCTCAGTCTTTTTTGCCGCATGGTCCGATGCAGAAGCAGCGTTGCAAGTGCCGTTCGGCGTTCTGAAATTTTTCGAGTTCGGAGTTTCAGACCGAATCAAAGTTGGCTAAGTACCCCGTTGGGGAATATTTTAGTTTTTTCTTGCCTCAGTGGTTTACCGGATGTCAGAAAAAGTGAATAACTGTATTTCTTGTGGGAAACAGATACCGCATAGGGATTATCATTCTTTGTGTATTCCTTGTTTGGGGCCTGAGCACGACGTTGGGTGTCGCTTTTGTGCTAGGTTCAATAAGCGCACTATTAAGCTAAGGTTAGATTGTGCTAGGCTGGTCTTCGGCGGTGCAATTATAATATGCCGTCGGATTCTCCGCTTCTTCCGCGAAAAGACAAAGCAGTTAAACCCAGGCAAGATGAGTCGTCCGTTCGGACGCCGGTTCTTTAGAGCGTCAGTGGAACCGGTGGTTCCGACGGAGGCTTCTCTGGAGTCCCAGGGGGAGACTTTGATATTGCAGGATGTGGCCTCTCAGGAGGCAGGTCAGGCTGAAGGGGCTTCTCGGGTTACTGTACTCCCCTCCCTTCCTAGGGTGGTTAGGCCCTCCCCTTCTGTTTCCAAGGCTTCTCCCAGAGGCAGGCCAGGTTTAGCTTCTGTTGGTGTCACTCCTAGTTCAGCAGGGTCTGTGCCCAAGAAGCACATGCTTAAAATGGCAGAAGATTTGATTACTTTGATTAGAGGTTCTTTGCCCCCTCCTGATAAGAGGCCTAGGGTGGAGCCAGAGTTGGGGAGTTTTGAGCAGGCTTCGGATGTTTCAGAGTCTTCGGCTGAAGACTTGCAGGAGTACTCTCCTTATTCTGATTCTGATGCAGATGACTCTACTCCTTCTGCTTCTCCTCCAGAGGATTTTTCTTTTTCAGAGACTCTTCATTCAATGAGGGAATATTTTAAGTGGGAAGGTCAAGACTTCTCTGATTCCAGGAAAAGGCTTAGGGAATTTTTGCTTTTACCCCAGCATAGGCCCTTGGCTATACCCCCTGTTCTGGATGTTGTGGAAGATGTGTTTGCAGAGGCTTCACTTAATCCTGATTCTTTGCCTCCTGCTCCTGTTAAACCGGATAGGTATTACAGGGTGCCTGAGGCTCATAAATATCTTTATAAGAGTCCTAGGGCGGACCCAGAAACTGTTAGTCAGGGACCTAAGGGTGTCAAGGCCTCTGTTGTAAAAATCCGGTTCCTCCAGATAAAGAGGCCAGAGCTTTGGATAGATGGGGAAAGAAAGTCTATACATCTTCTACCTTAGCTATGAGGGCTTTGAATTGCCAGTTTCACATGTTGAAATATCAAAACTATCTTCTTTCTCAATTGAAGTCTAAGGTGGATGCTCTGGCGGAAGGCATTGAGTGTAAAGAATTACAAGATTTGGTGCATGTCTCTGAACAGGTGGGTAAGCATTCTTTACAATGTGGTTTTGATGCTGTACAGGCCTCATCTAGGGTGGCTGCCACTGGTTCAGTTCTTCGCAGGCACGCCTGGCTGAGGGATCAGAATTTATCTGACCATGTTAAGACAAGGATTTTGGATGCTCCTTTACAGTCTGATGTGTTGTTTGGTTCACCTGTGGAGTCAGTCTTGAAGAAAATGGAAGACAAGGCTAAGTCTATGCAGGCTGTTAAAGATTTTTGCAAGTTCAGCCTCCAAGTTTAGTAGGAATTGGCCTGCTAAGGGGTGGACGTATCCTTCTTATGATTCTCAGTCTAGGGGTAGATCTAGACGTGGTAGGGGCAGAGCTCAGAGTTCTTTCCGACCTAGAACAGGGAGTTCACCTGCACAATCTTCGGGTGAGGGCAGGGGCCAGTCCTTTCGTAAACAGGCCCAATGACCTACCTTTTCAGCTGCCAGATCCTTCTTGCCTGGCAGCACCTTTGGGAGGAAGGTTGGCACTCTTCAAGGAAAATTGGAATTTGATTACCCAAGACAGATTGGTATTGGATATCATACACCAAGGTTACAAGTTTTATTTCCATACCTTGCCTCCTTTCAGAGGCATGCCGGACGTTCCTCCTCAGCAAAGACTAGAGGCTCACAAACAAATTTCTCTGCTACTTCAAATAGGGGCCATACAACCGGTCCCTCTGCCAGAAGTGGGCCTAGGATTTTATTCTCGCCTGTTCCTAGTACCAAAGAAAGGGAACACGTGGAGACCAATTTTGGATTTATCTATCCTCAACACATATCTGGACATTCCCAAGTTCAAAATGTTGACGTTACAACAGCTTTTACCTCTGCTGGGCAAAGATCACTGGATGGTGACTCTGGATCTCAAGGAGGCTTACCTTCATGTTCCTATCAGGCTCAGTTGCAGGAAGTATCTGCGTTGGGCTGGGACTTCTCATTATCAGTTCTCTGCATTGCCCTTTGGCTTATCTACTGCGCCCAGAGTGTTCATGAAGGTTCTGGCTCCAGTGATAGCTTTCTTCAGGCTAAGAGGAATACAAATCTATCCTTATTTGGACGATTGCCTGATTCTGGCCCAAGGAAAGGACGAACTTCTTCATCATTTACAGTATGTGATAGCAGTGTTAAGATGCCTGGGGTATTCTGTGAACGAAATAAAGTCCAGTCTAGTACCCTCTCAGGACATGTGCTTTCTGGGTGTGAGACTGAATACAGCATCCCAGATGGCCTTTTGACCCCGGACAAACAAAAGAATCTTTCTCTTTACTTCCATCAATTGTCTCGTCAGTCCAGGCTGACTGCAAGGACAGTCCTTCAAGCCTTGGGGTTCATGGCATCTTGTATTCTGGTACTTCCCAATGCCAAACTGCATATGAGGAAGCTACAATGGTATCTCAAAATGTATGGACACAGCACTGCCAAGATATGGACACTGTCATTCAGATAATACCTTGCATTCAAAAGGAATTTTGTGGTGGGCTCAGGAATGTCACCTAAACAAGGGACTCTCTGTGACCCGGCCAGAGGCGAGTCAGATTCTAATGACAGATGCCTCAGACAAAGCTTGGGGAGCTCATCTGAATGGAAAATGGGTGCAAGACACGTGGCCTGCCAGACTTCAACATCTACATATCAACTTGAAGGAGATGTTAGCAGTCCAGTTTGCATTAATAGCTTTCAAGGATTTACTTCTTCCAGGGCAGGTGTTGGTTCTAACAGACAACACAACTGTCATGTGGTACATCAACAAGCAAGGGGGAACGCATTCTTATCCTCTATGCAGACAAGCAATGATTTTGTGGGAGACGGCTCTCAGTTTACAGCTAAATCTTCAGGCAAGGTTTCTGCCAGGAGCACAGAACTCCTTAGCAGATGTGTTGAGCAGACAAATTATGGATCCCCACGAGTGGAAATTGGATCCTCATGTATTTCAGAAATTGACAGTGTTATGGGGAACTCCAGACATAGATCTGTTCGCTTCTCCACTAAACTACCAGCTGCCAAAGTTTTGCACAAAAAGGTTTCATCCCACAGCTTGGAAAGTGGATGCTCTTTCATTCAATTGGAGCAATCTTCATGTGTATGCCTTTCCACCTCTGCCTCTCCTCCCAAAGGTACTCCTGAAGGTCAGACAGGACAAGCCAAACATGATTTTAATAGCTCCAGATTGGCCTCGACAGCACTGGTACCCATTACTGAGAAGTCTGGTACGGGAGCCTCCTTGGCCTTTGCCTTCGATTCCTCACCTGCTGTCTCAGGAGAACAGTCATTTACTCAATGTCAAACTTCACTCTCTACATCTAACAGCCTGGCATATTCTGTTTTAAACCCTGAAGGATCTCAGCTTCCACAACAAGTTTTGAATGTTATTTTGGAGGCCAGAAGGCCTAGTACAAGGAAAGTGTACGCAGATAAATGGAGGAGATTTTTATTTTGGAGTACAGCAAAGGACTTTGATGTTTCTAAGCCTAATTTAAGTGTGGCTCTTCAATACCTTACTGAGTTACTGGACAAAGGTTTGTCCTTCTCCTCTATTAAGGTTCATGCTGCAGCAATTTCTGCTCACTATGACTGTGACCCACCATTGTTTTCTCATCCTTTGTTTAAGCAATTCCTTAGAGGGGCAAAGAATATAAGACCCCCACGTAGAGCTCCTACGCCTGCTTGGGATCTCCATTTTGTGTTGGAGAAACTCACTCTACAACCTTTTGAGCCTGCAGCTACTGCCGAGTTGAAATATTTATCATGGAAGACTGCTTTTTTGTTGGCCATTACCTCTGCGAGAAGGGTTTCTGAATTACAGGCCCTTATGGCGGTTGAGCCTTTCTTAATTTTCCATAAGGATAGGGTATCTTTGCGTACTAATCCTTCCTTTATGCCTAAAGTGGTTTCTAGTGTGGCTTTAAACCAAGCTATTCATTTGCCTACTTTTTATGCAAACCCCAAAATAAAGGGAAAAGATTTTACACACTTTGGATATTCACAGGCAGTTACGATATTATTTGAACAGAACTAAAGGGTTCAGGCAGTCTCAGCAGTTGTTTGTTTCATTTGCTTTGGGTTCTCAGGGCAAACCTGTTTCAAAACAAACTATTTCTAAGTGGATTGGTTTTTGTATTGCTTTCTGTTATTCCCATCATGGTAAGGAGAGTCCAGCTGGGATTAGGCCTCATTCCACTAGGGCTACTGCCACTTCTACAGCTTTTTAAGGGGTGGCTACTAAAGATATTTTGGAGGCAGCTACTTGGAGTTCAGTGCATACTTTCTCTAAGCATTACCACCTTCCACTTTACTCTAAATCTAGGGCTGGTTTTGCCACTGCAATTTTACAGGGCATTTTGGCAGCTCCTAATGCTTTATAATTTTGCCATCCTCCCTTACCTCTGCTTTGGGATTCTACCCATATGTAAGGACTGCAGCAATGTGAGATGAAGAACATAGTACAGTTTTGTACCTACCATAAATGTAGATGTTCAAGATCCACATTGCTGCAGTCCAATCCTCCCTCCTTCCCTCTGTAGTTAGAGGCGGTTGTGTGGTTTGGGTTGTGAATATTGTAAATATTGTAAATATGGTTAGTGCAGGGGTGGTTGGTTGTTTTTGCTGTCTTTTGGTTTTGGCCTTTCTTTTGAGGGTCTTCTGACATCTGGGGCAAGAAAAGACTGAGGATATGACGTCGGTCATGCGCATTTGTACCCTGACGTCCTGATGTCAGTCTTAAGCGCCTTGACCGACGTCAGCCTAATACTTTGATATTCGGGCCGACCGAGGACAGCGGACTACCCATATGTAAGGACTGCAGCAATGTGGATCTTCGAACATCTACATTTATGGTAGGTACAAAACTGTACTATCAGCCTCTTTGGCTCCTGCCGCCATGGTGCCTGCGTCTGCCTCTGCCCCTCTTCCAGACCCCAAGCAGGGAGAACAAGCGCTCCAGGTCACCCCAGTGGGAGCGTCCTCCTCTTCCGAGGCCTCCCCTGATCATTCAGAGGAGCCCCCTCGAAAAAGGAAATGTAAGAGAAAGCATGTTGACTCCCCTGAGTCTGTCACTTTGGATACCGACTTAGAGGATTCGGAAGGGTCCCAGAGGGTCCCCCTCTGAAGATGTCTCCTTCTCAGACATCCTTGGGATGCTTAGGGCAGAGGGGGAACTGGACTACTCTTAACCCTTCTGAGGATGAGTCTGTATATCTAGACGCGTTTGGTTCTCGCCCCTCCACCTCCTGGGTGTCTCCGCCTTTCGATCCACTGATGACAGTGGTGGCTCGAAAGGCATGGTCAGCCCCAGACACAGTGAAACCAACTCCCTGAAGGCCCACAAAATTCATCACGGCACCACAAGACAAACAATTTTTAACAAAGGGTGTCCCTGTTGATGCTATGGTGGTAGCAGCGGCCACGAAAAAGGAATTGGCTGAGACTTCTTCTTTTATCCATCCCCCTAATAAGGAGTCTAGGGCAATGAACTGAACTATTTGTGCCATTTTACATGCCTTCAAAGGGATCTCCTTAAGGAGCTAGGAGGTGCCCCAGGATAAGATTACCTCCCAGCTGGCGACTCTTAATTCGATAGAACTCCTCCATGCAGCTCATTTCTTATGTGGCCAATGGGGCGAGTAGAGCCGCAGGCACAGGTGTGGCCTTGAGAAGGCACACTTGGATGCGGTTATGTAACTTTGCGGACCCCTTTAAGGCGTCTTTCACCAATACCCCTTTTGATGGTTCTGCTCTTTTTGGACCACAGGTGAAGGATACCCTTACCAGGTGTGAGCAGGAAGGCAAGATGCTCTCTGCTGTGGGAGTCCGTTTTTCCCACTACTTCTAGACCATACCCCAAAGGTCAGAAAAGTGGCAAAATGTGGTTCCGGAAACCCCAGGGAGCCATGCCTGACACATGTGAGTTTCCCTCCAGGGGCAGAGGAGGGAACAACAATAGATGCCGCTCTCAAGGCAGAGGGGGCCCGCAAAATCAGGGCAGCAGAGATTCCTTCTCTGACGAGCCCTTCCAGCATCCCTGAGGAGCTGCCCACCTTCGGAGGCAGTCGGGGAAGATTATCACTGTACCCAAAAGCCTGGCAAGACATAACTCAAGACAGATTGGTACAGTATCTTATCCGGAGGTTACAGAATTCCCTTAGTTCATACTGCCTTAAGGTCAAGCAAATCCCTTCCAGATGTTCCACCCAGTCTAAGGGAGCAAGCAGTCCAAGAGATCTCAAAACTGCTACAAAAAAGAGCCATCCAACGAGTCCCAGCAGACCAGCAAGGATCCGGAATTTACTCAAGGTTCCTTTTGGTACCAAAAAAGACAGGGGACTGGAGACCCATTTTGGATCTCGGCAGACTAAACAGGTCTGTACAAAGAACGAAGTTCTGGATGGTCACGCTTCAGTCCATTCTACCCTTTTTGGGTCAGGACAATTGGATGTGCTCCATAGATCTTCAGGATGCGTACTACCATATCAAAATGGACAGGTGCTCCAGAAGATATATCCGCTTCCGGCTGGGAGCCAGTCATTATCAGTTCCGAACTCTGCCCTTTGGTCTCACCACAGCCCCCAGGGTGTTCACCAAATGTATGGCAGTAGTTACCTCTCACCTGAGACGGCAAGGATTCCAGGTGTTTCCTTATCTAGACGACTGGCTCCTTACTGCTACCACCAGACAGCTGCTACGAGCCAGGAACTACACCATCCAAACTTGCTCCAAGCTAGGTATCACAATAAATTTCGAAAAATCTGCATTGTCGCCTTGTCAGTCTATAACCTTTATAGGCGCAAGTTTAAGTACAAAAGACATGTCAGCGAGTCTTCCGTTACACAGAGTACTAGATATTTGCCGACATGTACAGGTGGTATTAGGATGCAAGAAAATTTAGGCCAGATTCGTCCTAAAGACCTTGGGCCTCATGGCAGCAGCGATCATACTAGTCCCCCTGGCTCCTTTTCATATGAAGATTCTTCAGTGGTTGCTTTTCACCCAATGGTCATTTCTACAACTTCCAATGTCTCACATGATTATTATTACACAGACATGCAAAGACCAGCTTGCTTGGTGGATGGTTTCCCCATCAGTACCCCAGGGAAGACCATTTGTTCTTCCTCCTCCAGTAGCCCCAGTGACCACGGATGCCTCCCTGATTGGGTGGGGGGGCACTTTCAGGGCAGAACAGTCCAAGGCACATGGCAACCCCACGAGTACCATCTGCATATCAATGTCTTGGAGATGAGAGCTGTGCTTTTAGCATTGCAAACTCTTCAGAACTCTCTTCCCACCAGGACCATTGCAATTCAGACAAGACAGTATGTCGGTAGTGTGGTACATCAACAAGCAGGGCAGAACCAAGTCCTACCCCCTATGTTGAGAAGCACTCGGACTCTGGCAATGGGCGATCTCTTCCCAGCGGTTTCTGATAGCAACGCACATCCCTGGGAAGTCCAACGTTATAGCGGACAGGTTGAGCAGAGCAATTCTAATGCCTCATGAGTGGTCTCTCAGACAGTGGCCGACCAAATCTTCCGCAAATGGGGTCAGCCTTGCTGCGACCTTTTCGCTGCTCCCCTTCAACAGCAAGTGCGACAGTTGCTTTTCTCTCCTCCCTCTTCCCGGATACCCTCCCAGAGACGCTCTAATCCACGATTGGCCTCAGGGACTTCTTTATGCATTCCCTCCATTTACCCCGATTCCCAAACTAATACAGAAAGCTACCGCGCTGGGATGCAAGATGATCCTCATTGCCCCCTACTGGCCTCGAAAAATTTGGTTCCCGTTCCTGCACCATCACCTCCTGGAGCAACCCTGGACCCAGTACCAGACCTTCTGATCCATCAGTCAGGCGGGCTGCACCAATCCCTGCAGTCTCTCAACCTCACTGCTTGGTTGCTGCACTTCCAACCTTAGCCAGGCTTCCGGACATTTCCCAATTGGTGCATGAAATCATCTCATCTTCGCACAAATCTACCACCAGAAAAACTTATGCTAGTAAGTGGAAACGTTTTTCTTGCTGGGCAGAGTCTAAAAACATAGATCCCTTTTCAGCCCCAGTCCACCACGTTTTAGATTTCTTAGCGGAACTTTTTCAGGCTGGGTCCTCTTCTGCCACCATTAGAGTTCAGTTAGCCACAATTTCAAATTTTCATACAGGCCTATCTGAAACTTAGTATCATGTCCCATAAGCTTTGCAAAGCTTTACTCAAAGGCACTGCTTTGCTCAGGCCCCCAGTAAGAGATCCCCTGCCTCCGTGGGATCTTAATTTGATCTTAGCTTCCTTAATATTGCCCCCCTTTGAACCTGCAGCTTCATGTTCCTTAAAGTATCTTTCTTGGAAAACCCTCTTTCTTGTGGCAATTACCTCAGCCAGAAGAGTTTCCGAACTCCAGGCCCTTTGTGTTCATCCTCCTTATTTAGTTTTCCATAATGACAACAGTTTCGCTCGGGACTAACCCCTCCTTCCTTCCTATGGTACCTTCTGAGAGTAATCTGAATCGGTCCATTGATCTTCAGGTCTTCTTCCCAAGTTATTCCAACAAAGCTGAACATAAATTACATCAGTTGGATGTTCATAGACAATTACGTTTCTACTTGCATAGGACTAAACACATTAGAAAATCAGATCAGCTCTTTCTGTCCTATGCTGAAGGTAAACAAGGTCTACCAGTGTCCAAAGTAACTCTATCTAGGTGGTTGACTTCTATTATTACTTTGATTTATCAATTGAGGAACAAGCAGCTCCCTGCTAAACCAACAGGCCACTCTACTAGAGCTTTAGCTACTTCTGTAGCTTTTCAGGCAAGATTACCAATGGAAGCCATTTGTGCGGCAGCTACATGGGCCACTCCCCATACATTTATTTCTCATTACAAGTTGGATGTGGCCTTTAGGAGCAGAGCTGATTTTGGTTCCACTGTGCTGAAGAGTCTGTTCTGATGAGCCACCCAGTTCTGAGGTGCTAGGGACGCTGTCCCAACCAGCAAGAATGAAGGCGAGATAGACAACTTAACATTAAGAAGTTATGTACTTACCATAACGTTCCATGTTAGTTGTCTTCTTCTCGCCTTCTTTCTTGAGTCCCACCCTCTGACCCCCTATCCTAATAGACCGAGAAGAGTTCCCTCTGAGTTCCTTTTAGCTTGCTGAGTCTTATCCGGTTTGTTCCCTCAACCTCTTAGCTTTGTAGCTAAACATATGCTTTTAGGACAGGAGTCCTTATATTTGTCTGTAGTTAGGTCTACCAAACGAGATCTGGGGATCTAGCGCCAGGCATTGTGGGATATGGGGAGGCCTCGAGCCAGTAAATAGCTCTCGAGCTTTAGAAGATGGCTGAGTTGGAGCCGGGGATTGGCTCCGAACCCAACCAGCAAGAAAGAAGGCGAGAAGAAGACAACTAACATGGAACGTTATGGTAGGTGCATAACTTCTTATTTCTGGGCCAGAACACTCCTTATGTGGTAGATGGATTACCTAGTGATTACCACTCCCACTGATAAGCTAGAAGGCTTCCCTCCAACACAGAAAGCTTTGGGGGGGCTCAGAAGCTTACATACAGTCCTGGATACAGCACATCTGAGTCTGGACTACACTAGTTACAGGAAAGGTAGGAAACGAGCTTAGATTTCTATTTATATATATATATATATATATATATATATATATGTATATATATATATATATATATATATATATATATACACACACACACACACACACACACACACACACACACACACACACACACACAGAAAAGTAGCTAAAACAGCAGTAAAAACAATTCATATGCAGTGCAAGCTAGCACACGAGTATGTAGCAATGTTAGACCAAACAGTTTAAAAAAATCCAATTAAATTAAAAATGACTAAAAACAAGTGCAGAAGGAGTCTGTTAGGTAGAATGAGGTAAAGAGATGGGACTGGGGGAGTGTCCCATATCAAATCTACAGTGGGGGTGGGCAATTGCAAAATCCTCCAAATTTAACAAGACAGGAATAGGGAGATTGGGTAGGGGAAAACCAGCACCTTCAGCAGAGATCTGAAAAACTGTACAGTGAAGCAAAAATAACAGTGCACAACTCTGAAGTCAGCCAGCAGTGATATAAAATTAGTCAAACAACAATTAACAGTTCACAACTCTGAAGTGCCAGAAAAATATACTTCGCTCTATATCTCTCCAGATAGTTTGAAGAGCACTCTGCCAGGACACAGGAAGGCTCCAACAATGATATGTTTTTTGTCAGGTATTACACCTATTGAATGCAATAATAAAACTTCAAGTTTATATTGGAAAGTTTTTATACAGAAATATATACATAGAATATTTGTTACTCCCTATAAAATCTAAATTTAGTAAAGTGACTTCAGTTTGTTGGAGATTTACTAAAGATGTAAAAGCTGATTGGATACACATGTTTATGGATTGTGAAAAAAAGTATATTGAGAACAGATTAGCATGTTTTTTGTTAAGGGGTCATGGTCTGATAAATGTTCTTTAGATCAGTAATATTAATGAATGTTCCACATCTTGTATCTGTATAAGCCAAGGAGCAAAAACTGTTTTGGACTCTCTCGGCAGTTTCTAGAAAATTTATTACAAAAAAAGTAGAAATCAAACTCCGTTCCTAGGTTCAAAGAATTTTTAAATTTAACAGCAATAATATGTAAAACTGAAAAAGAAGTGATCAGAATAAGATATATAAATCATACTGAGACTTTTAGTTGTGGGGATAACTTTGAAACGTTGCTATTGAAATACCAAGACTCTTGTCTGTTAATTGTGTAAGATTACCTTGAATGATTCAATGTATTCCTCATTGTATAACAATGTGATGTTGAATTTCTTCCTTTCTGTGTATATATTGTAAATATGTTAAATTAGTAAAAAATATTTTCTTAAAAACTGAAAGCCTCTCAGCTTTTTATAGCCTTTAAAAAAGGAAATGAAGGCTACCAGTAACTATACACTGTTTCTAAATGGGTTGCATACCATGTTGTGCTTTGCTATGACAAACGCAAAAAAACATTTTAAGGGTTAATTAATGATTGCTTCTAATTAAGTAGCAGCCACATCCATGCAATAATAATGTATTTCAGGAATATTTTCTATAAGCTTCAACATGGTCTACCCTCCACACCTTCAGAGAACACCTGCACATTGGATGTATAGTTCATGGATAGCACAGGTGTTGGTATGGTTGTGTTTCAGGGGTTCCAACATATTTTTGTCCACTGGATGTGATGACGTTGCTTGAGAATCACTCCATATGTTATGGTTTACTGTCACAGTTCTTTCGGCTTTTTTCCAGTTAGGGGTCATCACAACAGATCACCTGTCCGCTCATGATTGGCAGTGGAGTTTTTACGGTCTCGAGTTGCCAACCCGGCGTCCAACCTTCCACAGAAGGCACACACGCACACACTCGCGCCTAGGGCCAATTTAGAGTTCCCAGTCCACCTACTACATGTCTTTGGGATGTGGGAGGAAACTGGAGCACCTGGAGGAAGCCCACACGACCACAGGGAGGACATGCAGATTCCGCACAGAAGGCACCCCATCTGAAGATCGAACCGGAAAACCTGTTGGTGTGAGACAGCAACACTAACTGATGCACCACCGTGGCCACCCAATTATAATATATAAATACAGTATTTTTTACTTTTAACTCATATGTATGTCATGAACCCTTTCAGAAAGCCGGTATTTCTTAACTACTGTCTCTTTCCTGTCTGGGACCACTGTTGTTTTTTTTAGCTTTTGGCTAATGTTATTTTCTCTCCTTGTAGGTTTTGGGACATATTTAGTTTTATAAATTGTTCTTCCACTTGGGCATATAGAATCCTTAACTATGAATGCCATATGTGAAAATTCATGCCTGTCTTAATCTTACTGTTTTTGACTTGTCAGTATTATCTAAACATACCTTAAAGATATATATAATTGAGCAGACGCTGTGTCCAGGGCCTCTGTTCTGCTTTTGTTTGGGGAGGTATGCCTCGGTACGAGTTCAGAAGATTTATGTTAAAATAGTCTAGAAGTTTTGAATTCAGTTTTAGAGAAAGGTTTTATTTGAGCCGTCGGTAGTTCAGGTCCACAAACAATTTGATGAAAGAGTGAGATTAGTTTAGGGAATTTGTAAGATTTTTCATATCTTTCAACTATGCCAAATCCTGTTCTTCACTGAAGAAACAAATAATGATGACAGGAGAACGACAACAAACAAAAATAAAAAATCCTATCTACTTGCTTATTTTTCCCACATTTTCTCAAACTAGAATAGTCTGCATCTCAGACGTGCTGATTTCAGGACTGTGTTTTGTGTTCTCCAGACCTTGCAGAGATAGAAGAAGCTTATCAGTGGGAGTGGTAGGTTCAGGGCAGTCTGTCTATCGCTAGAGGAGTGGTTTCTAGCTCAGGAATTGTTTTTTATTGACTGTTTTGAGCTGCTTCGATCCCTTTCAACTTTCTGATTTTAAAAAATTGTGTTTGCGTGTCATGCAGCGCCGCTAAGCTAGAGTAAACTATTGCCGGTGCCCTAAAGTCTGCTGCTCAAATTTTCCCTTGGATCTTGCTAACTTTCATCTCTGAGCACTCATATCAGATCTCTAAACACAGCAATTGCTCAGAACCTTTTGCAGCTACAACTGTAGTCATACAAACTGCTAATAGCTCTAACAGAAACAGCTTCAGTACTTTAATAGCTACAGAACTATAGTACTTGCATAACAGCTACAGTACTTAAATACTAAGTACCTATCCAGGCATGTCTAAGGGTCAGTGCCCTACACTTTCTCCTATTAACCTGGTGAACCTTGGCATCCTGAGGCAATGTAGCAACTGCCTCATGTACACAGACAACTCCCTCCTCCTACCTACTAATACATCTACTTGTGAGAGATGCACATACATAACCAAACTGGAAGCCACGCTCTCAAACCAAGACTGGGCTAGCCAGTCTAGAGGAGAAGGTTAACATACATTCCACACATCATAGAACACACAGCTCACCGGATCGCACATCACCACACCTCTCACATAGTAACACAAAAAACACACCCACTTTTGCAGTGGTTCTCAATAAAAATATACCCAAACAGCAAAGACCTCTGAGGCAAAAATACAAGCAGCTATCTCACCCAAACACAACCTCCATGATACATAGCCCACATAAACAGTGTGCCACTCAAGCCAAGTCCCTACAGCAAAACAGTCTACCCAATACACTAATCATTGGTGACTCTATAGTAAGGCACACTGACGTCCCATTCACTAGATTAAATAAGGAGAAAGTTACTGTCAGATGCCTGTCTAGTGCCAGGATCCACCACATAATGCATTCATGGAGGATCTCCCGGATTGTGTAGCCCAGGCAGGTATGACCCTAGCCCTGAGTAGCATACTACCATCACCTAGAATGATACTGCAGTACAAGCAGAAAATGACTGACTTCAGCAATTGGCTAAGTTTCTGGTGTCATTCAAAGGGGATCCAGTATCTGTCTGTCGCCTCGATGCTTTGCCAGAGATGGCCTACATCTGTCACCCTTGGGATATTGGATATTGGCTAAGACCCCTGTAGTGCCTTTTTTAGGCAATGGCCTGAAGACAAAATTACCACCATAAAAACTGCAAACAAACACAACCGGAGGTAATGCTACTCAGCGCTAGAAGCCTAAATCTCAAAATGCACTTACTCGAGTCACTCCTAAAACTGGAGAATATCGACCTCTGTGCCATAACAGAGACCTGGTTCAAGGCTCCACGGAGCACCCCAGCACTACCAGGCTGCAGAACATATCACACCATTCACCTCCCAAATCTGGACCGAAACCCCAAAGGAGGTGTGGATCGAAGCCCCAAAGGAAGTGGCATATCCATCTTCATAAAGGATATGCACACCTCGGTTGCCCAACATAATGCATCGGCGATATTACAGGTACAACTAACACTGGATAAAACTGCAATCCAGGTTGTAGCCTGCAGTAGACCCCCTCCCCCCAGTGTCCCAAAAAACCCACTCTACATTCCTCAACAAAGCATTAAAGTTCAACCCAATACCCTTCTACTGGAAGACTTTAACCCTCCATTAGCTGGGAAAACTACTCCTGCTCCAACTCAATTGCTCAATGATTTCTGGAATTCATTAACTCCACCGCCCTGGATCAACTCATTCTCACCCCCACCAGAGGTAGAAACATTCTCGATCCGGTTATTACAAACATGGGAAACCGCTGCTCTACACCAATGATCAACTCCTCCCTGGTCAGATCTGACCATAAATTAATCACAGTCTATATCCAAATCCGACCCCCCCCCCCCCCAAAGGAAACCAGAGTGAAAAACTTCTCCAAAGCCAATTTGGTGCTTCTAAAGACAGAAGTGTCAAACTTCACGTCACCCACGCAAACAGGGAAAGGATATATGGCCGCTGAAACATACACCAAGGCGCTGTATGAGCATTTACACAAGTGCATGGATCAGGCCATACCTAACAGAACCAAGATCATGTCCTCCAAAAAAAGGAAGCCAATCTGGTGGTCCCCTGCCATTAACTAACTCTACAACAGAAGAAAAAACTGTTGCAGAAAAGGAAAGGGCAAAGTCCCAAGACTGGAAAAATTCCCTTGCAAGTCTCAGCAAAAAACTGAGATCACTAATCAAAACATCCAAAGCTAGTTATGAAAACAAAATTGCAATAGATGCTAAAGATAACCACAAGGCATTCTTTAGTTATGTCAAGAACTTGCATAACAATACACAGGGGTGCGCTGAACTTCTACACAATGGCACCACTTATACTGAACAAACAGATATTGCCAACATCTTGGCAGACAGGTTTAGTGCAAACTTTACCCCCCACCCCACCCCAAAAGGGCCCATTCCAATACCAAAGAAATGCCAAATCCCCGATATCACAGCGGCTTATATAGAAGCCACACCATCCAAAGCCAAAAATGCGGCTTCCATGGGACCTGATAATATACCTGGCTGCGTGCTACATGAATTACAAAGGGAACTGGCACCTCACCTGAGTGCCCTGTTCAACCACAGCCTCACTTCAGGCTTTGTTCCCACTGAATGGCACACCGCTACAGTCATTCCTCTCCACAAAGGGAAAGCGACTACTGACCCAAGAAACTACCGTCCCATCAGCCTGACTAGCCTGATCTGTAAGGCCATGGAGCATATCATTATGGACCTCATAAATATGGATATTGGGAACCTTCAAACCCTGGATTCCTCATAGTTTGGGTTTGTGAAGGGCAGATCATGTCTGCTCAGCCTGATAGACTTCTTCAAATCTGTCACCAGAGCGGACAATTAAGGCAAGTCAGTCCATACAGCCTACCTTGATCTGGCCAAGGCCTTCGATACCATCCCCCACTTAGCGATCATTGACAGACTCACCAACCTAGACATCAGCCTCTACATCATAAGAAGGACTCTGGTTGACCACGTTCTCAGATGACTGCAAACTGGGAGCCATCACTGACTCTCAAGCTGATGTTGACATCCTACAAAAAGACCTCACAGACACCAATGACTCATGCCAGAACCATGGTCTTAAGCTCAATGACAAAAAGTGCATCATCATCCCCTTCAGGAAAAACTCTGTGCCCACGAACTACCACATTGACAATAGCTTTCTCAACACCCAGAGTGTGATGAGAGATCTAGGGACACTAGTGGATAGTGACCTCTCCTTCGACAGCCATGTGGACACTGTCGTTAGAAAGTCTTTCTATGTGGCACACCTCATTACAAAGTGTTTCTCATCCAGGAAGAAAGAGGTCATAATCCCTCTCTACTCATCCCTCATTAAACCCATTATAGAGTACAATGCCCCATTTGGCATGTATCTCACTAGACACCTGCAACAACTGGAGAGGCCACAGAAATTCCTCACAAATAGGATCCTAGAACTCAAAACACATGCCCTATATGGGCAGACTCAAAAAAACTACAGCTATACTCCATCTCATATCGCCTACTTAGAGGCGATCTCTGTTTGGCATACAAAGCCATGTTGGATCCAGTGTTATTAGACATTTTTCATCTGAAAAAGAACCAATCCCTCCACACCACACAGTCCAAGGACTTCACCTTCATCACCACAATAGACAGAACCTGCTGGAGGGACAGGTTCCTAACTCGGAGACTACCCATACTCTGGAATAAACTCCCTATTCAAGTCAAGCAGAGCACCTCACTGGCCCTCTTCAAGAAAAATCTTGATGAATGGATGGGTAACGGGAAATTCATCCTGGTGATCATTTCAACAGCCGTGCTCGATAGGGATACAATGAACTAAAGTCTGGCAACAGGACGACTGGGTATGTTCTTGGGTTAGGCTGGTATTGGCTGCAGGGCCATTAGCCTAGTACTAACCTATGAACAGGAACCTTTCCAACAAAGGCACAGTATGCAAATTCAGGATAGCTGTGCTAGCATGTCTCCTTCCTTCCCCTCACCACCTGTCTGTCTCTTAAAACGTGTCCTAACAACTGGCTGTGTTAATTCCCTTTTAGCATCAGACTGTGATAGTCTTGTGGAAATAATAGTGGTTCAGGAGGGATACAGTTGGCACTGGATACAAAAATCTTGTGTCAAGAGAGTTCCTTTGAATCAAACAGAAATTTTCCTCAAGATCTTTAGCTTTGCTCACCATAGTAGGCCTAGAATCAGTGCCATTTATTCTACAGACAAAGGCTTCCATTCCAGAATGCTTCTTATTCCAAAGAGCTAGCCTTCTTGGGGACCAGTTTTAAATTTTTTCTTCCAATTTCAGTATGGGGAAATTCCAGTTTTAAAGATGCTGACCCTTTACAGTCTTGTTACCTTGTATTCCACAGGGAAGCTTTATAGTAACATAGGACTTAAAGATCTTTGAAAGCTTGGGTTTGGGTCACATGTTCATTTCTCTGCATTGAATTTGGGTTATCTGTTGCTTTCAAGTGTGTTTACAAAGTGTCCAGTTCCAGTTGTAGGTTATAGCAGACTGAACGGTACTTATTTTGTTTTCCTTATTTGGATAACATGTTTATCTTTGCAGAGCCTTCTGCCACCAGCAAGAGTCCTTAACATGACTTTCAACTCTTATGATTAATCTGGGATTCTAGGTAAACATTCATAAATCTTCCTTGACCACGTCATACCAGGTTATACTTCTAGGATATCTTTTATTTTTCTCAAATAACTTTTTATTGATTTTTACAGATATCAAAAACATTACAATAATTCCATGAGTAGGTAAATGTCATTGTAAACAAAGGCAGGTATGACAAATGATGACACTATCTAAACATATCTAAAAACTAAGTTATATACACAATTTACAAAATTTACAAAGGTGCTACCATGCACTTAGAATAGGCTAAGAGAGAAGAAACAATTCTATGAGAAACACGAGTGGATCTCCAAATAACCCAGGGAGAGGGAGCTATAAAAAAAAATATCTCAGAAACTAGACCTCGAACATAGTTAATCGCTTAAAATTTGGTCAAGTAGGAGTTTCCAAAATTCTTGATAGTAAGCTTTTTTCTTGAGCCCTTTTATGATAAGCTTTTGCGCAGAAATGTATTTAAATGCCATCTCTTTGAACACCTTCCAACATAGTTTAGTACGATCTAACCAGTTTTTAATGATGTATAATTTGACAAGAGAGCAGAGTGTAATTAGTACATGATGTTTTAGTTTAGGTAACTTAAGGGTGGGTATGTGAAGTATGGTGGTTTCCCAGGAGAGAGTAGATTTGTGATATCCCATTTTTTCTAGGCGTACTTTTAAAGAGCACCAAATTTGTGGGTATGTTTACAGAACCATAGTGGATGAAGAAGGTCAGCCTTTGGAAAAGAACAGCAAGTGCAAGAAGGGGCAAGAAGGGGAAATTTTGGGATCAAAACAGAAGGTGTAAAATAGTTATTATTGATCATTAATTGTATATAAATGAGTTTCTTAAAGGGGGATAGTTCTATGGTTTCTGATTGTAGATAACTTTTGTTTCTCTGTAAATTTGGTATCCTGTTCATCCCAGTATTTAGAGAAAAGGCAAGCCGAGTTATGCTTTATAGAGTTGATTAGGTTGTAGGATCTGGAGAGCATTTTCTCTGCACTTGAGAGATTAGTTATAATTAAACACAATCTATTAATGTCTTGGCAGCTGGTGAGTAGATTGCCGAATTGTGATATTAATTCTCTGAGTTGTCGAAGGATAACCGTGTATTTGTTATTGACTTTGAGAATTACTCTTAGATCAGGGAGACTTTTGTTCCTAAATTTGAAAAGATCCCATACCAAATAATCCTTGATGAGGGGGAGGCCAGTGAGGTTGACAGTTTTTTTGTTGATTCTAATGTTTGGATTTAGATGGAGAAGTTGGAGGAGGAAGGGTTTTATCAAGATTAATGGATCCTATCAGATTCTGGAACAATCTGATCTTGTGTTTCAAAGTATTACTTATTTTAGAAGTACTAATGGCTGCAGGGAAAAGAAAGGGGAGAGCTTTTGGGTTAATGTTGGTGACTACGTGTTGGTGCCAGATTTTAACCCATGAGGGGGGATGTGTAATCTTCCCAGTTAAAATTTGATATAGTCACAATTTTATTAGCGCATATAATCATATAATACAGTTGGAGATCTGGTAGACTGAGGCTTCCTTTTACCTTTGGGTAAGCTAACTTTGAGTAGGATATCCTAACTGATTTAGGAAACCAGATACATTTGGCTATTTTTTGTTCATTCTAGAAAAGAGACTACGTGGAATAGTAAGGTTTGATGCGTTAAATTGGTAAAGAAGTCTGGGCAGAACATTCATTTTCACTATCGCAGCTTTGGATAACAGAGTAAGATTCATGTGCTGCCATCTGTGGAGGTCTGGTACTATTTTGGACCATGCTCTATGGAGGGTATTCTGAATCATGGAAGCATGATTGTGCTCAAAACAAATTCCGAGATAATTAAGGTGATAGGTTGTTTGAAAAGGAGATTCTGGGAAAAAATTGATTTTGATTTTGTGGTTTGAAGGGTTGATTGGAAAAATGTGACTTCTTTTGGTTGACCTGATAATCTGAAACCTTAGAGAAGTTAATAGCATTTGTGATTTTTCCCAGGTCAGTGTTGGGATATTGAAAATATAAATTAAGGTAGTCAGTGAAGGCAGATAACATTATTTTAGTATTTAGTATGTTTGGTATCGAGTGGTATGTGTTTTTCAAAATATATAAGAAAAAAGGTTCAATTAATATGTCAGAGGAAGGGAGACAATGGGCAGCCTTGTCTTGTTTTGGTTGTAATCCTAATTAGGTTAGACAGCCTTTTATTCACATAGATATAGGTGGAGGAATTATTGTACAGTAATTTTATTGTGTCTGAGAAATCTTTGAGTATGTTGAAATGAGAGATGGTTAGGAACAAAAAATCCTAATTTACCCTGTCAAATGCCTTGCAGGCATCTTGTGTTTAAGCATAAATCAGGTTCTTGTCTTTTTTTTTTTGTAATTTGCATTAGGGAGTCAAGTGTTAGGGTGTTCTCCCATATCTGCCTGTTACACATAAAACCTGCCTGATCTGGGGATATTAAATAAGGCATAAATTTTTTTAAGTCTAAGGATAAGAGGAGAAGATTTTTATATCAACATTTATTTGGGAAATGGGCCTGTAGTTATGGGGATTAGCTTTGTCGTGTTTATTTTTTAAGATCAGGATTGTTTTTGAGTTATTCCAATGCAGGACGGTTATCCCATTGTTTTTAATAAAGTTAAACACTTTTAGAAGAATAGAAGAAATTCTTTGGCTGAAAGCTTTATAGAAATTATTAGTAAACCGATCAGGGCCAGGGGATTTGCCAAGTTTAAGATTGCTAATGACATCTAGAATCTCTGGATGTTCGAGAGGTGCAGAAAGGAGAGTTCTTGATTTTTATTCAGGGATGGGAAGATAATAGCATTCAGATAGTTCTCCATATGAGAATTTAGAGGGTTATCTTCTTTTCTGCCATAGACATCCGAGTAAAGGGTGTAGAACAACTCTGATTTATAAAATTTATTTTGGTAATGTAAGATGGAGATTCTGGAAGAACCATGTTTATTGTTAATTATTCTCGCTAGTATCTTAGATGGAATTTGTACCCATTTGGAGTAGGTAGCTATGAGTTTTTGTTCTTGAAGGGAGTAATTTTGTTGGTGGAGTTCTAGTAATTCTCTGAGTGTTCTTGATCAGATATCTGTCTCGGGGTCTGGACTTATGTTTCTTTTCTAGGTTAGTTAGGTTCGAAATCAGTTTAACTTCCTACTTCTTGTTAACTTTTTTGTAATATGAAGCCTTTTGGATCAACATCCTTCTTAGTTTTGATTTGCAAGCCACCCATTGGATGTCTAGGGGTATTTGAGACATCTCAAGGTTGGTGTCAAGGTCTGCTAAAGTGTCATTGATTTCTTGGATTATGACTTTGTTAGAGTAAATTATTGTTTAACGTCCAGTTACCATAGATGGGTTTCAAAGGCATTCTATTTGTGAAGGTTAGATTGAGAGAGATTCCAGCATGATCTGATAGGAATCTATGCTCTGAATAAAAGTTTAGTCTAAGATTTGTTAAGGATTCTGAGATTATGAAAAAATCCAAGCGAGACCAGGTGGTGGTGCATTTCGAGTAGTATGTATAAATGTTGTCTTTAGTTAAATTATCACTAAATGAGATTGAATCTATAAGGTTCAAATCAGACATTAGTTCCCCCAGAGCTAATGAGGCTTGGAAATTGTACGAGGTTGAATTACTTGTGCGATCTAAGGCTGGGTCTGACTGCATTCCCGTCTCCATCTAGTATATACTGGTGATTTTGAATGTGCAAAGAATGTTCTAGATCTCCATAATGAAATCTTGTTGTTGCGTACAGGGACCATATAAATTTAAGAAAAGAACTAGTTTGTCAAGAGTCTGGGTTTATGGATGTGAAAAGGCACCATCTTCCATTTTTATCAGATTTAGATTCTGTGATCACCCCTTGGAATTATTTTTTTATTATAATGGCCCCACCCCCTTTGAGTTTGAGCTGTCGCCCGCTGCTATGATGGATCTTATCCATTTTCTGTTAACGTCCTTAATGAACTTAAACAAGCTCTCCAACCCATTCATTCGGCTATTCAAGGGTTCTCTGAGCAACTTACCAAATTTGGGAACACTGTTAATCAAATTGCCGACAGGGTGAACACCCGTTAACACAAAACCCAATCTAATGAATCTCAAATCCAAACTTTATCTGATGAGCTTAAAGCCAAAACGACCTCCCTAAATGATCTGCAGCAAAAGTTAATGGACCTCGAGGCAAGAAGCCGGCACAACAACATTTTGATTAGGGAACTCCCTGAGAAATATGAAAATCCTGACTTGCTAAGCATAACCAAGCAGATCTTTGAGATGCTTTTACGCTCGGAGGGTATCACATCGGATATAACAATTGAAAGAGCCCATCGCGCCCTTCATAAACGCCAAGGCTCCACGTCAAGTTTACACCAAACTACTTAACTTCCAAGATGCACAAAGATTACTTTTAGAGGCCAAAAAAAAATCCTTCACTTGGAATAATCACATGCTAACCTTCTTACAAGACCTTCCACTTTCTATCAAGGAAAACATACAAAAGGTATCTCCGTTTTGTGCTGAACTAATTAGAAAGGGAATAAAGTTCCAAATGCGTTACCCGAGCACGTTAATGCAATGAAACCAGATATGCCGAAGAGGCAAAAAATGCATTCCTTAAAGCCTTTGGAAAATCACCGGAACTGTAACATCCTGTACAACATAGCGATCCATTAGTGAAGGTCAAGTTCTGTGTTTTTACTCACCGGAAAATGTAATCTTCTTTCCTATATATGCTTCGGTAGATCTACTTCTAGGATATCTTATAGACACTACACAGCAAATGTAAGAAGGTGGAGTTTCATCTGGAAACCTTCCTGATCTTCTCAATTCAGTCTCTCACTAAAGTCAGAGAGTTTCTCAGGATTCTGGAGTTCATGGCATCTGTGATTCTTATGATTCCTCTCACTAGTTTCTACATGAGAATGATTCTGTGGTATACCAAAACACACTGCTCCAACACTTACATACTTTAGATTTTCAGATACCTATCTTGGGCTTTGTGTAAATAGAGCCATACTCCTGTAAACTACAGATACAAGCATTGTGTGTCCCCCCTTTTCTCTGTATCTTCCAGGTTAATCTGTAACTACAGATGCCTCAGAATTTCCTTGACATGCAGTTCCTATAAGGGTAAAAATGCAAGGCCTGTAGGTTTCTTCAGACAGACCAAAACGCATCATTTTGAAAGAGAGTTGGGTTGTGATCCATGTCTTTTAACGTCATTGTCGCCTGTGGTCCCCTGGACCTCTCCTGATGATCATAGACAACACCACAATGATGTGGCACATCAGCAGGCTGGGTGAACATAGTCCATACAGGCTGGCTATACTTACTTGGAAGTTAGCTCTTCAGCATTCTTTAACCCTCCAAACATATTGCATTCCATCAGAGCAAAACATAGTGGCAGACCGACTTAGCTGGATCAGGCCACACCCTCATGAATGTATTTTGTATGTGGGGATCTTCCAGTTGTTCCAATTCTTGGGAATATCTCAAATCGATCTATTGGTCTGCTTTCAAAACAGACAACTTAACAGATTTTTTTTTTTCATTCCCTTGCGGGAGAATGTTTCTTCATGTATTTCTACCCTTTCCACCAATATTCATGGTGATTCTGAAGGACTATCCAAAAATATTTGTGGTGACCCCTTTTTGGAACAGGCAATATTGGTTCTCCCTTTTTGTGGAATTAGCCAAGAACAGTTACCACAGTGTTCCTTATTCTGTGGATCTGCTCACAAAAGACAATGGGGAGTTTGATAACACCCAGTTTAAAGCTTCTTAAATTATCTGCCTGAATTCCTGATGCCTTTTGGGCACCTCTTTTAGAGGACATGTAGCAAATACTAAAGTAGGTAAGAAGTCCTGCTACTTGAAAATTGTATCTTGACACGTGGAATAATTTTCTAGTTGGTGCCTGTCCAAACCAAGGCTCTATCGCTGAATGTACAATTGGTGCTCAAATATTTGTGAGAGTTACTATCCTCTGGCCTTCATACTACTTTGTCAAGATATATCTTGCAGCCATTTCTGTATGTCTGCCCATGAGTGTTTCCTTCCTTCAGTGTTTTCATAGTAAACTGTTTTGGATAGTAACCTCCTGTGTAACAATCCTAACAAATGTTTTGCTCCTTCCTGGAAAAGTTAAATACATCTTCATCTGAACCTGCACATCAGCTATATTTAAGGTTCATTACATAGAACTCTGTTCTGTTAGCTCTGATGTCTGCAAGATGAGTATCTGAGTTGCAAGTTCTCTTAGTTGGTAAACCATATTTGGTGTGCTTTTGGGATTAAGATGTCGATAAGAACAAAAATCCCTCATTCACACCCAAAATTTTCAGTTTCTTTGAATCAGGATCTACTGTAATGGTGAATATTCTTGCACTCAGCTGTACATAGCTGAGATTTCTTAAGATGGCTGTAAGCAGGATGTTTTAATAATAGTTGTTTTTTAAATAATTTAGGTCATTGATGCATAAAATCATGACCACCCTTTTATCCCTGTTAAATGAGATGCATTTCCAGCATCAAGAGATATTTAAAGGATACAGGACTTTTAGCACCACTTTGAAATGTGTAAGAGATTGTGTGGTTTGGTTAACTTGAGCCTGATTTTTCTTGCCATGCCATGTGCCATGTAACAAGATGTATGTAATGCATAGGCAGGGATTAGCCAAGTACTGTTCATTTCAAGAAGAATAGTGTAGAGGTGAATTAATGTTTACTGCCATTAAGATGGCAGTAATATATAGGCAGTGTGCTTAAGTAACTGTGTAAGTATTATGCATGTTAGTGCTGCAACTTTTACAGTAAGACTGACCAACTTTATAGCATTACACTTCTTTTGCAGTTGCCCTAGGTTAGACCAGTTGCTTTGGTGTTAAACTTGGATATGTAATGCATTTCTAGAATGGGTTTTCTTTACTGTTAGGCAGCAACTGGGCAGCCTGTCATTTTACTTTAAGCAATCATGAAAACTGAAGTTATAATACACTGTTATAACATCTGATGCTGTTTCTAGGTGAAAAGTATACATTTTATTTAAAATGGATAAAGATGTATATTTCTTTATTGTGTAGATTTTCATGCGATATGGCAGACAACGATGGAAACTAAAAGGCAAGATAGAAGGCAATGGCAAGCAGAGCTGGGATGGAGAAGAAATTGTTTTTCAGCCACTCGTTAATGAACTAATTTCCATTAAGGTAAATAACTGAGCATATTGAATTAGATACTAGTGCTGGCTTTCTGTACTGTAGTCTAAACTGAATATCGGTTGGCAAAATGTCCTCTTAATATGCACTTTAAGTCTATGGTTAAGCCAATCTGTATGTCTTTAGTATTCTTTACAGTGTAGCTACTACTAATGAACACATTAGAACATGTTTCAGATCCAGATGGAATCTGCGGCTATTTTTTGTACAGCATTGAGTCATTTAATCAAGTTTGAGCAACTTACGCCAATTGCAGATTATGTTCCAGAATAGTGGAAAAGGACATAAGTAGTACCAGCAGCACATAAATCAGTACAATGGCCAGGATTGCAAATTACAGACCACCAAGTTTAAAAAAGTATTGTTTAAGCGTTTGCATATGTGATTCTTCAGTTTGTAATAAAATCTGAAATGTTACTTCATATGGAAATACACCAACATGGTTTTGCAAAAGCCAGTTGAGTAATCAACTTGATCTTTGTACTTGGAGGTCATCAAAGCATCTGATAGTGGCATGCCAGCGGACATAGTATATATCAACCTATCATGCATTTTCATCTCTGTTTCACACAACTCAATAATACCACCACCAAAGAAGGGGAATATTAGTACTTTTGTGTTTGGCTGAAGGGTAAGAAATTTGTAGTTGAAATTGAAAATACCATGTCATGTTTGTATGATGTCATATATGACATTCGACAGGGCTCTGTTTTGGGCCCATATTTGTTTTATATGTTTGTCAACTTAGCCTTTCGACAGTAAATGTTAGGTGTGAAAGTTGCAAGTCTTGTGACCAACACTGCCAGTCAGGCTTGTTTTCAGACACTTTGATTATCTCTTAATTGGTCTCAAATAATAAGGTATCAATTAATATAAACAAATGTAAGATGTTACACATAGGTACGGATAATGCAGAAAGTATTTTGCTAGTGAGCTGATTTCAAAATACGAAACTTTGGCATGTTAATATCTAAAAATATGGAATTCAAGGAGCAATTGCATTCAGATTAGAAATGGGTTACAAAACTCATCTTTGTAGTCAGTATCCTCCAGTAGTAGTCTAGTGCTTCTACCCCTATTTGAGCCTAGTGAGATCAGTACTAGAATATGGTGTAGGCTTCCCATGACAACCTGTTGCCCATCTGAAAAACATCAGAGTTACCTGATCTAAGGGAAGTGAACCTCATCTGCAACATAAGTAGGACATGTTGGAGGGATAGGTACTTATCTCAGACTAGCCCTTCTCTGGAACAGACTTTCTATCCATGTGAAGCAGAGTTCTTCACTAAACCAATTTAAATGCAACTTGGACCAGTGGTTCAGAAATCGGACTTTTACCCTGGTCTAACACCAATGTCTCTCTCAGACATGCATGTCCATATGCCCTCTAAAATAACCCCAGGGTACCAAAGCTTGTTGGATATATTTGGGAAGCATGGCTAGACTTAAAAAGGCCCCTTGGGGCTGTTAGTCTAGTAATTATCTGCGAACCTAAAACATATTTTTAACCTGGAGAAAGTGGAAAGATACTTTACAAAAAGATGCTGACCATTGAGAATCCTAGAGTATGAGGGATGACTAAGGAAGCTAAAACTGTTTTCACTTTATCATAATCTGTATAGATGTGACCTTATTTGGATGTACAAATATGTGCATGATAACATTAATGAAGTTACATTGGGCATAAGTCACTAAGGACTGCAGGACCACAAAAGGAAAGGCACTGTGTGAAATCAGAGTAACAAAGAGATGTGACGGACTGCTTATCACTATTTGCATGGCAAAACTTTTGAGCTTTTAAAAAAGTACTGTTGAATGGTTAGGAAAAGGACTTTATTGGGATATTGGGACCTGGGAAAGAGCTAGCTATGACCTTTCTGGGAGGTCCTTAGCCTCTGAATCGCACGTTGAACCATGGCTTTCTTTCAAATATTTGCATATTTTGCAAACATCTGTTGTATAGTACCATTTTTTGTCTTTTACACAGTTTGCAACATTTACAATTTAACAAAACAATACCGATCTCTTCTTAGAGAGTCTGGTAGCTTCTTTCATATCGTCTTGGTTTTAGACTGATCCTAAAACATTTTTTCCCATTTTACTTAAATTGGAGTGTAAAACTTTTCCTCACAGAAAGTCCTCATAAGCACAGGCATAAACTTGTTTGTTAAAAATGAAATGACGGTCCCAAAAAGTAAAAATTTAACAAACGATGTTCTTCGTATTTCACTGTTGCAGTCATCACATTTGGGTTATTCCTGCTGGGGTAGCCCTCAGCCGTCCTGAATACCAGAGACTTAGTATTTCTGCGTTAGTTGCCGTCACTTGAAGACTGACATCAGGTCGTCAGGAGTATAAAGGAAGGCAGCTGATGCCATTACATCAGTCTTTCTTGCCATGGAGCCTGAAGCAGAAGCAGTTCACATATGTGCCGGTCGGCCGCTACCAGATTTTTGTTTCTGAATTGAAGTCTTTGAAAGCTAAGTACCCCATTGAGGATCCTTTTTTCTTGCACTAACCAATGTCAGAAAAAGTTAATTGTCTCGCCTGTGGAAAGCAAATACCACACCGGGACTACCACTCCTACTGCATCACTTGTCTAGTCCCAGACCACGACGTCCCTCGTTGACGGTTCTGTGCTTTAACGCCAGAACTATTTGTCATCAGGCCCTTATTGTAGCTAGATATTTCTGTTTACAGTCCTCAAATTCCAATATTGTTTCCATAAGCCATACGACAGCAGACCTCCCGAAAAAAAGATAGACAGAGACAGACCGCACAAGACTAAACCTTCCGATGAAGCTACCGCCAATCTGGTCGTCAGTCCTCTGGAATTCGGTGAGGCAATTTCACACCCCCTGATGCCCGCTTCAGTTAATTTGCAGGCCTTTACCAAGACCCTTTCAGAGTCCAGTATGCCGCATAACTCTTCGTCTAAGGATCCTGTGGTCGTCTCTACCTTAGATGGGTCCAGAGCTGCTGTGCAGGCACCAGGTTCTGAGGAAGTCATTCATAACACCGAATCCAGACATAAACCAACACCTCCTTTCATGGCTTCCATTCTTTCTAAACCAACTGAGTTCCTTAGGCCCAGGGGTCGAACCACCCCCAAGAAACTAGCTTCCAGCTATCCTTTGGCACCTGCTCCCTTGCCTCAGTCACAAATGCTTCGAAGGACAGAGGACCCTATCATGCTGATTAGGGAAAGCCAAGCCACTCCCTCAAAAAGAGAGAGAGCTGTCTCCACAAGTTTTGACTGAACGAGAGTGAGATGAATCTGATCCATCTGACTATGAATTCATGCAGCCTGTCTCTACATATGAGGATTCTGATGCAGAAGAATCTATTCCTTCAGCCTCTCCCCCAGAGGATTTTTCCTTTGGGGAAACCCTGCATACCTTAAGGGAGCATTTCAAATGGGAGAGTCAAGACTACCCATAGTCTTAAGAAACTGAGAGTTCTTGGACCTTCCACAGCACAGACCCGTGGCCATCCCCCCAGTCCTTGATATGGTAGATGTCTTCCTTGAATCCGGCTTGACTCCAGATGCCCTCCCTCTTGCTCCCAGGAAGCCAGACAGGTACTACAGAGTCACTGACTCTCAAAAATATCTCTCTAAAAACCCAACAATGGACCCTGAGGTCAGTGCTCAAGGCCCAAAAGGGGGTTAAAGCTACTTCAGCTGAGAATCCCACCCCTTCAGGCAGGGATTCCAGAGCACTGGACAGATAGGGTAAAAAAGTAAACACCTCAGCTACTCTTGTTATCAGAGCACTCGATTATCAGTTCCATATGCTTTAAATAGCAGCAACATACCTCGGAACTTCTTAAACAAAAAAAATCCTCCTTTCCTCCATAGGCAGAATCTAAAGATTTACAGGAATTAATGCAATCTGCTGGTCAAGTAACTAAGCACACTTTGTACTGCGGTTTTGATGCCCTAGAAGCTTCTTGCAGGGCAGCAGTCACTGGATCTTTCATTAGAAGACATCATGGCTTAAGGAACATCCCCTGCCAGACCATGTTAAATCAAAATTGTTGGATGCACCCTTGCACAAAGATAACTTATTTGTTGCTAAAGCAGAAGAGGTGTTAAAAAAGATGGAAGAAAAAGCAAAATCTATGCAGACTGTAAAGATTTCTTACAGGTACAGCCCCCTAGGTTCAGCAGGCATTTTCCTTCCAAGCACTGGTCCTTTCAAGCTCCTAGTAAACAAGGCCAGCTAAGGCCCAGTGGAATAAGACCTCCAAGACAGCAGTCCCATAGGTTGCAGAGATCTAAGCAGTGGACTGCCTGCACTTCAAAACCAGGGAGTTCTCAGCCACCCCCTTATGGCAAAAGCTCACAATGACTCACCCCCCTCCCTGTCTTGCCTCTGCCCACCATCACATACCCCTAGGAGGAAAATTCTCCCTTCACTCAAGCACCTGGGCCACCATTACCAAGGACCAATGGGTTCTGAACATTGTGTCTCAGGGGTACAAATTCTCCTCCTACACCCTTCCAACCCCCAAAGGTTTCCCAGATCTACCACCAAATCAGTTAGCAGAGGCTTAAAACCAAATCCATACCCTGCTCTCCTTGGGAGCAGTAGAACACATTCCTGCAGAGCAGATAGGCCAAGGCTTCTACTCCAGACTTTTTCCTGGTACCCAGAAAAGAGGGCACCTGGCACCCCATCCTTGACCTGTCCATTGTAAACACCTTCCTGGTGATCCCAAAAATCAAAATGCTCACCCTCCAGCAGCTGCTACCCATGCTGTCCAAGGACGTTTGGCTAGTCACCCTGAACCTAAATGAGGCCTACCTCCACATTCCCATCAGGGAGTCCTACAGAAAATATCTTTGCTTCAGGGCAGGATCTCAACACTTTCAGTTCTCTGCACTTCCCTTTAGCTTATCTACTGCTCCCAGAGTTTTCTGGCTCTGGCCATTTGTTTTTGCAGACAAAAATATTCAAATTTATTCCTAGTTAGATGACTGCCTTATTCAGGCAGACACCCAGGAAAAGCTGCTCAAAGATCTGGCCTTTGTAAAGGACCTACTAACCTCCTTAAGGGTACACAATCAATGAAAAGAAATCCAAACAGGTACCAGCCAAAAGGATAATCTTCCTGGGAGCAAGTCTGGACACAGCATCCCAGATGGCGTGCCTAACACCAGAGAAACAAAAGTTTCCTATCAACTTACTTCTTTCAACTGGCCACCAGGCCCCAGCTTTTTGCAAGGGAAATCCTGCAAGCCCTGGGGTTCATGGCATCTTGCATACTCCTTATTCCATATGCCAGACACCATTACACTGATTGACTCCTGATAAGCCATCCTCTCACTTGGCTCTACTCGCTCCATTCGCCCTGTGGGCTCACTCCGCTCCCTTACCCTGCCCCCAATTTCCACCCACCCCCCTACTCCTACATTTATTCTAGCCAATATTCCCCTGCCCTTCCTCTCTCAACCAGTCCAATCACATCTCCACATTATCTCCTCCCCTACCCATCCTCCACTAATTAACTACCCACTCCCCCATCCCAAATCATAAGGTCCTATACTCGTATCTATACTCCCTCTTACACTCTCACACACCCCCTAACATCCTACTTCCTTTATACCTACCTCACACCAATTAACCATGCTTTCTTCACTTTCCCAAACCCTTCTCACCCCCCTCTCAGCTTACTTCTTCTAATTCCTCTATTCCATGCTACCTCTTATTCCTCTTGCAAACTCCCCCTCTCTTTCCCATCCCCCACCACCACTCCCAACTCCCATCATTACCCTGCCAGATCTCACTTTCACACTATATCCTCCTCTCTAGTTCAACCACACCCACTCCACTACTTCAAACCAAAACTTCTACCCTCCTCAATAAAACATCACATACCTAAAACAAATATTGCACTTCCCACAAAACTCAAGGAGCAAACCCAAGCTCCTGCTCCCATCCTCCTTTGACTGCCTTTGCTTAGCAGGAGACATGCACCCCAACCAGACCTAATACCAGCAACAATCCTTACTCCCCCTATCGCAACCAATATTACCAACCCTAAATATTTCACACGACTAACCATTAATGCCCAGAGTCTAAAAAACAAAGCAGCCCACTTCCATGCCTGGCTATACCATACCCTACCTGACATAATAGTTGTCTCTGAGATGTGGCTAAAACCCACATTTCTGACTCTGAAATCCTACCCCCTGGGTTTCAAGCACTCAGATATGACCGCCATAATAGGAAAGGAGAAGGAGTAGCCTTAATCTACTCTAGCCTACTTTTCTTCACTCCCTGCCAAAATCCTATTCCTCAGTTCAACAAAGCTGAACTAGTCATAGGAATACTCAAAATGAATAACCATAAAAGCATTTGTGTTATGGCCCTCTATATCCCCCTGGAAACAATACCACTACACTTGAAGAAATTCTTCTATGGGCCATAACTAAGCTTGAGACATACATAATAGGGGATGTGAACATTGACTGGAACAAAATTAATAACAATAATCCCTCCATATTGATCAATCTATTCAGTTTCACTCAACTTAAAAATGCCATTACCAGACCTAATAAAAACAGCCTCCCAGGCTCCACTCTTGACTGGATCCTAGTCTCCCACCCAAATAAAATCTCACACACAGGCATCTTACCAGAATCCATTAGTGTCTACTTGCCAGCTTTCATCCATAGAGCAACTCCTCACCTACACCAATATATCCATACACAAAACCTTATGAACTTTAACCACACAACTTTCGCCAATTCTCTCAAACTAACAAACTGGGACAATCTAAATACTCTCCCCCCTAGATGACGCCATAGAATTCAACTCAACCTTCTTCGATACCCTAAACTCCCAAGCCACACCAAGAACAAAAACGTATGAAACCCAATTCTTCCCTGTGGCTAACTAAAGATACCAAAACACTTATGCAACAAAGAGACGAGACCTGGAAACTTCACCATCACAATAGGCACCCTGACACTCTTCTTAAATATAAGCAACTCCGCACCCTAGCCAAAAAACAAATTATAAAAGATAAAAAATTTTACTATACTAAACTCCAGTCTAATCATTCCAAAAACCCCAAACAGTTCTGAAGCTCCATCAACTCTCTTCTGAACCCAGGTACAAGAAACAATCCTTGCCCTGACACCAGTAAATCTGACCCAGAAATAGCTACTCTGTTCAACTCCTTTACTAACTCTATATCAGAACTCACCAGGACCATCCCAAACCACAACCCCTCCCCCAACTTTCCATCCCTAACACTCCTCCCACATTTCATCTCAAACCCATCTCCACCTCATACATAAAAAAAAAATTTTCTCTAAGCGATGCTCCATTGCCCCTGGCAATATCCCCTCACTCATTCTAAAAGTTGTAGCAGACTGTATTGCCATCCCCATTAGCATTCTCATTAATAGATCCATACAGAAATCATATGTACCCAAACTGTGGCATGCAGCCTTTATCCTACCCCTCCACAAAGGAGGCAAAAATAATCTCTAACTTCTGACCCATAGCCATTCTCTCCCCAATTTCAAAAATTCTTGAAAAATACATCCACCTCCAGCTCATGCCTTTTCTTACCAATAACCAACTCCTCACCCCTACACAACATGGTTTCCTTCATGGCCATAGCACAGTAACTGCTCTTCTCTCTTTCCTGGACATAGTAAACCATGTCCGTGACTCTGGAGAACTTGTATCCACAGTCCTCCTTGACCTCTCCAAGGCTTTTGACACAGTCTCCCATACCCACCTCCTAAACCACCTTGCTAACCTTAATCTCTCTCAAAGCACCCTTACCTGATTCAGCAGCTTCCTGTCTGACAGATCTCAGGCCGTGAAATGGAAAACTGGCACCTCAGCCTTCCTACCTACCCTGACCAGGGTACCCCAGCGATCCATACTCTGTCCAATGCTCTTTAATGTATTTATTAATGATTTCCATGCAGTCATTCCTAACACTGATAGTACAATACGCAGACGACTCAACTTTAGTCTGCTCTGCTTCTAACCACCCCGAGCTCCAATCAAAAACTCAAACTGAGAACTGGATGCTTCAAAACCACCTCTCTCTGAATGCCAACAAATCTAAAATTCTACTATTCTCTCCCTCAAAATCCCTCCCTCTCAACAAAACTTCTTAAAATATTGTCAGCCATGCCAACTCCACTATTGAAGTTGTTCCTTTTGCTAAACTTCTTGGGGTTACTATTGATGAACACCTACGATTTGATATGCATATATTCAGTTAAATATTAAGAAAACACATCAGAAACTTGGCATACTGTACAGAAACTTCCACTTTCTCTCCCCTTCTACAAGGCAGACACTCGTCTCTACCTACTTACTGCCGTCACTATTGTATGGTGCTCCCATACTAACCAACCTATCTTCCTCTATTTCTTCCAAACCGGAAATCTGTTACAACAAAATCTCAAAATTTGCCTCCAAATACTCCGTCCACCACTGTACATCTCTCCACCTGCTGAATTGGCTAGAACTTCCCAACTACCTTGACTACCTCCAACTCACTTACAGCCCACAAGCTAATTTTTAAACCAACTAAATGCCCAGCACTAACAAACATCTTACCATCATACACCCCACAAAGAACTCTAAGATCTGCCCACCAAAATCTAATTACTGTATACAAACCAAATCTTCCCGCTGGTCAGCTTCTCCTTTCTTTTTCCTTAGCCAAAAATGGAATTATCTCCCTCCTTCTCTAAGAATTTCCAAAAACTTTGAACATTTTAAAACACAGCTCCATTCCTACCTCTCCCATAATTGGAAATGTAATTGCACTCTACATACCTAACCTGCTAATTACATGAATGTATACATTGTACATAATGTACTTTCCACCTTTATTCACCCCTTTTCTGGGGATTAATCCTATTTACTCCAATTTTACAAATGTTAGATCTGATGTTGTTAATCTTCTTCCCATTCATCTCTGATGGGTGTTCGGTTTTTAGCCCTCGGAACAGAGTCGTCCTAGTACCAAGCTCGTGTACACCAAAAACTCTCAAGCTAAGCTGCTACCCACAATGCCGTTCTCCCAGTTACCTCAGATATTTTGTCATGCAGCCATATAGCAGCGTTACACAGAGCTCACCAGCTGTCATATTTTTAGAAAAAATTACTGTATTTTCAAATTTTTTCTGATCTAACTTTTTGTCTACCTTATTCCTATATCTAGCTCTACCCTCAGGTATCTCTTTCCATCATTGGTATTTCTCCGTTTCTCTTCTGCACCTTTTTATTTTTTTTTTTTTTTTTTTTTTTTTTTTTTTTTTTTAAGATTTGTTTGGTTGTGTATTGGATATGTCTGATAAAGGGACTTCGGGGTTCAAACATTGCACTTCCTGCAATGGCAAACTCCCCAGCAGCGACTTACATGATGAATTGTGTCTGTTGTCTGGGGGTTTCCCACTTGTCTGTGAAACCTCCTTGCCAGATTTGTCTAAGGTTTAGTCAGCGGATGCTGAATGAAAGGAAAAACAAGCTTATCTTGAAAGGCCTACTATCTTCACCTTTCTCAGAGGCCGTTTCTGTGTTGGAGGTCTTAACCCCTCCATTGAAGGACAAGAAACGTCCACATTCCAATCCCTCTTCACCAACTGGTAATAAGGGTAAGTCCCACAAACATAAGGCCCACAAGTCTTTTACAGAGCATAAGATTGCTCTCTCAGCTCCAACTATTCCAGTTCCGAGCTCAGCTCCAGTGGCCTCTGTGGACATTAAGATGACTTCTACTGCTGCGCTGCCTTCGGTACTGACATCTACGGGTACCAACCAACTATAATAACTTCAGCTCCAACATTATTGTCTTCGGTAGCCTCGGCACCGACCTCACCGCACCAAAGTCTGTTCCAACCATCCCCTTGGAGCCAATTATAACTTCTACACCAAGTATTTCTTTGGCGCCGAGTCCTTATCAGCACCATTAGTTCCCCTACTACCTGTCTCCAAGTTGGAATCTTTGGTGCCAACATTTCAAACACCATGGACCCAGTACTTTCTGTCATTGGACCCCTTTTCTGGTTAGGCTTATAGCCCTTTTTTGGTCTGACCCGATTCCCCTTCTGGACTGTCTGCAAGGTCCACCAGGAATCTATCTGAATTGGATATGGTGCACCTGTTGGATCAGCTGTTGACAGCCAGAGGGATTACAGATTTTCCAAAAACCCATCCCACTTCAGGTTTTGGGTCTATTGCCCCCATGACTCCCACTTATTCTCCTCACTCGGATCCTTCGGTTCTGAGGCCTAGAGTTCCAACATCCTTGGTAGAAACCCTTTCCTCTGCTCCGACAGTGACTCTCTCTGAAGCTCCCCTTTGGGTTTCAGTTCCTATGGAGCCATCCCTTCCTCAATCTCATGGTTGGGGGGGGGTGGAACCCTCGGTTCCCACTATGGTTCCAAGTTTTTTTATTTGTTCCTTCCTAAGATATGGGGATGGCACCTGCCTCAAACTTGCTTGGGGCTCTATCCCCGGGAGCAGGCAGCGCTGAGTAGGGTGTGACCCCGGTTCCGAGATTGTTTTCCTCTGTTCCGGGCTCCCATTCCTCTTCTGGCAGACCAGCTTTCCAGGTGATGGATAGGGTCTTTGCTACTGGAAGCGCTCCTCCTCTGTCTGATCTTCCCTGTGTTCCCTCTCAGCTACAGCTACCATGGGCCACCTCCCCAGGACATGGAGAGCACAAGCCTCAGGAAACCCCTGTCCAGGGTAATTTCCCTTCAGAGTCTTCTTCAGACGCTCCCACTTAAGAACCTCCTTGGAAGAAGGCATGTAAGAGGAAACACTTGGACTCCCGGAGGAGTCCCTCACTGAGGATATGGATTACGATGATGGGGAAGGGTCCCCACAGTCATCCCCTATGTCTCCTTTGGAGACATCCTGGAAGTATTGAAGAAGAGGGGTGACTGGAAGCTCTCCAGTCCTTCCTCAGGAGTCTGTCTTCCTGCAGGCTTTCCGCTCTCGGCCCTTCTACTTCTTGGGTGAACCCACCTGCCAATGAGTTAGTCCAGCTCATCGTGCAGCGTGCGTGGAAGAACCCTGATTCTATTTAGGCCATTCCCTGGAGACCGGACAAGATTTCTTTCCCCACCAGAGGAACAGCCCCACTGGTCTGGAGGCTTGCCAGTAGATGCTATGGTGGTGGCAGTGGCTACAAAAAAGGACCTTGCAGAGGAAAGACCTACTTTCCACCCACCCAACAGAGTCCCGGGAAGTGGACAGATTAGGGAAGCGAGTATTTGCTTCAGTGACCTTTGCAGTTAGGTCTCTGAATTACTTGGCTCTGAAGGGGTCTCATCTCTGAACTTTCTGGAGCCCTCGCGGGTCAAGTTTCTGACTGGGCACACAACAAAGTTGCTTCTCAGCTTTTAACCCTAGAGTGCATCTCCAACTCGTCCATGATGTTGCTGTCCCACGCAACTGAAGGGGTGGGCGGCTAGAGCTGCAGGTGCAAGCGTAGTTATGAGACGTCATGCCTGGATGCGCATTTGTGACCTTGCGGACTCCAAGTCTTTTTTTTTTTTCAAATGCCCCTATTGAATCGTCCGCTTTGTTCAATTCTAAAGTGAAGGACACACTGGCCAAGTATGAACCAGATGGTAAGAACTTGTCTGCCATTGGCCTACATTTTTCCAAACCTCAGCGCTCCTTCAAGAACCAGAGGAGTGGAAAGATATGGCACAAAAAAACTCAAGGCCCTTTCCGCAGTGCACATGGTGAGTATTCCCCCAGAGGCAGAGGGGGTTCCATTGGTGGAAGATGCCCTTTTAGGGGCAGAGGGCATCCCCAAAATCAAGACTTCAGGGATTTCTCTGGGCAACCTTATCAGTGCTCCTGAAGTGCTGCCCAATTGCTTTCCTCTGGAAGCAGTCTGGGCTCGTTTTTCTCTGCACCAAACTGCCTGACACTCTTATTACAAACATTTGGTGGGTGCAGAGAATAATTTCCAGAGGCTATTACATCCCTCTAATATCTTGCCCAAAACCTTCAAAATACCTTCCCGATGTTCCACGCAGTCAAAGGGAAGAGGCTGCTTCAGAGATAAGAAAGCTGTGTCAAAAACGAGTCATCCAGCCAGTCCCCCCAGAACATTGTGGATCCGGTTTCTACTCAAGATTCTTTTTGGTGCCAAAAAAGACCCGGGACTGGAGACCCATTTTGGATCTCAGGCAACTAAACAGGTGGTTCAAACCAAATTCCGCATGGTCATGATACAATCCGTCCTCCCCTTTCTTCGGGAGGGTGTTTGGATGTGCTCAATAGACCTTCAGGATGCGTATTATGACATCAAAATGGACAAGTGCTCCAGGAGTCTCCACTTCCGGCTAGGAGCCAGTCATTACCAATTCAGAGCCCTGCCATTCGGTCTCTCGATGGCGCTTAGAGTGTTCACGAAATACCTAGCAGTGGTAACAGTTCATCTGAGACTTCAGGGATTCTAGGTGTTTCCATATTTCGATGATTGGCTCCTCTCCGCCCCCACCAAACACCTACTGATCACGGCCCTCCGCTACACACTCACTGGCAGAGTTTCTAGACATCACAGTCCATTGGGAAAAATCCAATCTTCATCCTACCCAGCAATTGGAATTTATAGGAGCAGTATTCATTACTCAAACAAGTCAGGTCTCTCTCCCACCTCGCAGGTTTCAGCGGTTAAGATTACAAGTGCAAGTGATACTCTGTCAAAGGAAGGTGTCAGCAAGGGAAGTTCTATAGGCTCTGGGGTCTATGGCAGCAGCCATCCCGATTGTTCCTCTGGCAAGATTGCATATGTGACCATTATAATGGCTCCTTTTGTCCCAGTGGGTGTCATATCTTCATCCGCTAAACTCACAGATCCTCATCACCAATTCCTGCAAACAAAATCTTCTTTGGTGGATGCGGGCAGGTGAAATTCTTTGATGTCTCCCCTTCCAGACTCCTCAACCCAATGCCACAGACGCTTCCATGATAGGGTGGGGGGGCATTTTCAGGGAAAGACAGTCCAAGGCATGTGGTCTAGCTTTGAGGCCAACCTGCATATCAATGTTCTAGAGTTGAGAGAGATGCTGTTGGCATTGCAGGCACTTCATCTGTTCCTTCCATCGGGAACAACTGCAATCCAGTCTGACAATATGTCAGTAGTCTGGTGCATAAACAAACAAGGAGGGACCAAATCCTACCCCCTGTGGTGAGAAGCCATAAGAATTTGGCATTGGGCGATAGCTTCCAACCGCTTTCTTATAGCAACGCATATCCCGGGAAGCTCCGTCATTGCGGACAGGCTGAGCAGATGCATCCTCCTTCCACATGATTGGTCTCTCAATCCGAATGTGACGGCAGAAATTTTCAGCTGTTAGGGCCAGCCTTGCTGTGATCTTTTTGCTTCCCCTTCAGACAACAAATGCAGCAGCTTCTTTGCCCTCATTTCCCCCAGACGGGGAGTTACCGAGAGATGCTTTGACTCACGATTGGCCCGCGGGTCTCCTGTATGCTTATCCTCCAATTCCTTTGATACCCCCATTTTTAAAGAAAGCAATTTGGTTGAGATGCAAAGTGATCCTTATTGCCCCTTTTTGGCCTCTGCAAGTATGGTTCCCCTCCCTCCGGCCTCACCTATTACAACCTCCATGGATCTTGGACACTCATCAGGACCTAATCTCTCACCCCCAAGGGTTGACGCCCCCAAATCTGGCCACTCAAGCTTGACAGCTTGGTTTTTCCACTTCCGTTAATCGCCAGGCAGGAAACCCTCTCCTCACCCGTTCGCGATATTATTCTGGCCTCCCATAAACCATCCACTAGGAAACTCTACAGAGATAAGTGGAAAAGGTTCATTATCTGGTCTAATAATCAGATTCTAGACCCCTTTTCTACTCCTACAGCTGTTACACTTCAATATCTTTTCAGGTTGTTTGACAATAGGGCATCAGCTTCTACTATTAGAGTCCACTTGGCAGCTAATCTCCAGTTTTCATAACGGTTCAGATGGCATTTCTCTCATCTCCACCCACCTTTGCAAGACCTTCCTCAAAGGCGTTTTCCATAAAGACCCCCCAATCAGGTGGCCTGTAGAGACATGTAATCTCTCTATGGTATTACAGTCTCTCTCTCTACCCCTTTTTGAGCCTGCTGCAACATGTGACCTTAAATTCCTGTCATGGAAATCTCCGTTTTTGGTAGCAGTCACATCAGCTAGATGGATATCGGAATTTCAAGCCTTATGTATCAAGAGTCCATATCTAATCTTCCATAAAGACAAGAGTATCTCTTCGTATTAATCCATCTTTTCTTCCCAAAGTGGTGTCTGACTTCTCTGTTAACCAGTCCATTGAGCTCCCTGTGTTGTTTCCAAATTATTCCAATAAAGGAGAATACTGTCTACATTGATTGGACGTACATAGACAATTATGTTTCTACTTTGACAGGACTAAATCTTTCCGCAAGTCGGATCAACTTTTCATCTCCTTTTCTGGTCCAAAAATGGGATGTGCCATATCAAAAGTCACTTTATCAAAATGGCTCAGAGAATGTATTACTTTTTCATACTCACTAGTGAATGAATCTAAACCTGTTCATATCAAAGCTCATTCAACGAGAGCCATTGCAACTTCTGTTGTTTTTCACTCCAGGGCTTCTATGGACAACATTTGCGCAGCCGCCATTTGGGCTAAACCCCATACTTCATCAAACATTACAAATTGGATTTGGTCTCCAGGGGAAAAGCGACCTTCGGCACAATGGTTCTCAGGAATGTTCTTCCATAAGGGCCACTCTGGTTTTCAAGTAGCTTGGGATTCTGTCCCATCAGTGATGAATGGGAAAAAGATTAACAACATCAGATAAAGAAGTTATGTCTTACCATAACGTTCCATCTGTGTTGTTGATCTTCCATTCATCACACCCTGCCTCTGTCCCCCACCAAAGGCTCCTGGTGGATCTTATGGGTCCTTGTGGTGTTTCAGCGTTTCTGCACAGAAATGGCCTCTGCTTTTCATCTATATGTTGCATGCAAACTCGATCTGAGGTAACTGGGAGAAGGGCAATGTGGGTAGCAGCTTAGCTCGAGAGTTTCTGGTGTACGCGAGCTTGGTATTAGGCCGACTCTGTTCCAAGGGCTCTGAACCGAACCCATCCGTGATGAATGGAAGATCAACAACACAGATGGAACGTTATGGTAAGACATGACTTCTTTTTTTATACTATTCACAGATTTTCTTGAAA